>NC_092825.1:152742857-152897896 GCF_039878825.1 Excalfactoria chinensis | reverse complement strand
TATGTTTCAGATTGTGACCAAAGCAGTGTTGATAACACATCAGTGGTTTAGCTGCTGCTGAGCAGTACTTGCATAGTGTCAAGCTCTTCTCTCTCACTCTGCCATCCCAGCAAAGGGGCTGGTGGTAAACACAAAGCTGGAGGGGGACTCAGCCAGGTCAGTAGACCAAGAGGATATATCATATGACATCAAGCTCAGCAATACAAGCTGGGAGAGGGAAAAAAAAAAAAAAAAAAAAAAAAAAAGGGGAGATGTTCAGGGATTTGATGTTTATCTTCTTAAGTAAGTGTTATGTGTGAAGAGCCCTTCTTTGTCAATGAGAAGTAGTAAATTAATTCCTGTCTTTGCTTTGCTTCTCTATGCAGCTTCCTCTTTACTTACTAAATTGTCAACAATTTTCATAGTTTTACCTTTCTGAATCTCTTCCACCAGTGGGAGTGAGTGGCTGTGTCAGGCTCTCCTGCCTGTTGAGGTTAAACCACAACACAGCCCTAAGATACGACACTGATTCAGTTTGCATGCTTCTTTTCAGCTGGAAGCATCAGAAAACATTGTGAGCGCTGCATTTCAGCCTACTAGACTGTTGTTCTCATTGTACAAATCTGAGGATATGTCACTGATGGGTAGTTTATTTAGAGATGTTCTGATTTGGGAGATTCTGGAGAACTGGCAATATAATAAATAAGTAAAATATTACTGAAAAAAACAAAACAAAACAAAACAAAACAATGTATTTTGCTAGCAGATCTTGCACAGACCATGTTTGAGTTTTGGCAAATGTAAACTGTTTGCTCACACAGAAAGAGTTAAAATTGAATGAGAAATAAACTACTCCTCCTCTATAAATTAAAGCATAAGTTTATTCTATCAATTTTTGTAAGAAAGATACTCCCCCTTCTTATAGATGTAACCTTTGTAAATTCCTGTTGATGTTTTCCCAATTAATTTCAGTCAAAACGTGAACGTTTAGCAATCAGCATTGCAAAGCTGGGGTGAATAGTTGAATATGGCTAGGCTGGTGATGACTAAAGTGAAAACCAGAGATTCTTTACTCACTCTGCACAGTAATGATCACTCACAGATGCAGCTTTTAACAGAAGAAACTTAACCTTAAAGTCTGCAATTAAGAGTGTGGTTTCCACGGAGACAGCTGTGAAAGATGCAATAGAGCTGCAAAATAAACAAGCGGTAGAGAGTCAGACACACAAACTAGACTGAAAGTAAATGAAAAATACAAGAGCAAACAAGGTATGAATTGTTTTCTGCACTATAGCTCCTCACATGACCTTAATGTTTTGCTCAATTCTGAAAAAAGAAACTATGGAAGATCATGTTTACAAGAAGTGTTACATTTCAAGAGAAAAGAACACAAAGCTAGAATAGACTATATATATATGCATCCTATAATTTATATAATGCGTTATGTGACAGCTACTAGCAATGGCCAGTATTCAACCTTACTATACAACAATAGCAAGATGAAACCCCTTTCACATTTTGGAATACCCTTCAGTATGTTACTAGATAGTAGTTCAAATGCAAACAGAATATGTTGTCAGAAAATAAAATGTCTCCAAACATAATTAAGGATAAAAAAAAAACTACAGCTTACAATGTGCTGGTAATTCAGTTTCCAATTCCAATTCAGATTCACTTTTAGATTTCTAAACGTAAGTGGAAACAATATTTCCCTGAATACTGTCAAGGATACTCACTCTTCTCCATTTATAAAGCACCCATTTCAGGAGCACTCAGACATCTAATGCTAAAGAACAAGCTGTATCTGTCACTGCAACTGGAATATATCCTGTGATAATTGTCTTCATTGACATTATCAGCTGTGTCACTCAAAATGTAGTCAGAGACTTCACTCAGCACTTCACATTATTCAAAATGTATACATCTCTCAGATCCTGCTCTGGACATAGAGTTATTCATGATGATGATCCGACTGCTGAAGTATCCTATGAAAAAAGGTTGAGGGATTTGGGCTTATTTAGATAGGAGAAGAGAAGGCTGCAGGGAGACCTCATTGCAGCTTTCCAGTACTTGAAGGAAGCTTAGCAACAGGAGGGGAGACTGACTTATTACACAGTCTGTTGGTGATAAGACAAAGGAGAATGGCTTTAAAGTAAGATAGGGGAGTTTTAGGTTAGATGTCAGGGAGATTTTTTTTTACTATTTTTATTTTATTTATTTATTTATTAGGTTATCTTTATTTACTTATTTAAAGGTTTGTTATATTTTTATCCTATTTTGTCAGCTTTTCCCCCTTATTCTAACATTACCATTAAAAGTATATCAGGCTACTCCTACGATCGGTAATTTTCCAAGTTTTTCTTCTTTTCACATTAAAGTATCTTTCATCTGGTTCAATAGAAACAGCAGCTACAATAGTCTAGATGTTGATATTGATCTGATCAATGAAAAGATGCTAAGTAGCCTCAATATTACTGATGCCTGGCACTGGAGAAATTGCATGATAAGATGAAGCATAAGTGTAAGTGACATATAATAAATACTGTCTGTGCCAATGAATCTTGAATTTCTTCCTGATCAGTACGAATGTCTGTACCAATATTTCAGATGGACTAGATCCCATTAGTTAAGAACTCTGGATGGGATTATGACCAAATTGTGTTAGAAAGCTACCAGGCTTGAAAGAATTTGAGCCCGCACATCTTGCTTGTTGGTGAAAGGTGTGCTAGCATTTAGGACATACTATAGAGTTAAATTGTGGCTCTAAGACTGCTTTTTGGGAAGCAGTCAGTCGTGACTGAATGTACATGTGCTTATTAGAAAGCTTCACAGGAAATAGAAAAGACATCTACTACCCAATGCCCAGCTCTGGGATGTGATGATTTTTATTTTTTTTCAACCACATTGATATTTGTCTGTTCTGTGCATGCAGGGAATCTAAAGCTTAGGTGTCAAAAAAAATTCTCCCCAACATCTAACTAGATCTCCTCTCTTTTAGTTTAAATCCTTGTCCTGTTACTATCAGACTGTAAAAAAATTGGTTCCCCTCCTGTTTCTAATGTACTAATAGCACTAGCTAATATTACTAATACTAGTTTAATATTCGTTTCTAGATGTAGTGTTTCTAAGGTTCCCCCAAGTACTGGGAGACTGCAATGAAGTCTCCCTGGAATCTTTTCTTCTCCAAAGTAAACAAGTGCAGCTCCCTCTATCTTTCACTTGTTGATGCTCCAGCCCTCTGATCATCTTTGTGGCCCTCCTCTGGACCCATTACAAATGCTCCACATCTTTATAATGCTGGGGGCCTCAGGCCTGGATGCAGTACTTCAGATGTGGCAAAACAAAACCTGCGTAAAGGGGGACAATAACCTCCCTTGCCCTTCTGGCCACCTTTTTTTTCATGAAGCCTTCTGGGCTGCACTGCTGACCCATGTCCAGATTCTTGTCCATCAGTACCACCAAGTCCTTCTCAACAGGAATGCTCTCTGAGTTCTTCTCACTGAAGTTGCAAGGGAGATTTGCCGGAATTGTCTCTCCTGTTTTTATTCTTTTCATTTTCATTCAATTATCCTACAAAGTTTCCCTCCAACACTACTTTATAAACTATCTCCCTTTCAGACACGACAATTACACATGTAACAAGTAAGTTTCTAATGAGTCTTGAAATTGACCACACGGGAAGGAATGAGTTACCAGGAACAGCCAAGAACTCCCAGAATTCATGAGAGCAGCTGAGGAAGCTTCAGCAGGGCCTGGAACTGCAGCGTAACAGCTCCACATATACAAAGGCAGCCCCAAGGACTGTGTCTAGGAGTGCACTGACCAGAGACGACAGGATATAGTGTGGCAGTTTGTGCTGCTGTTTAGGTGGCAGTTAATAGAGTGTGAGGGTGTGAAGGGTGTGAAGATGGTCACCTTCCCTCTTCTGGGAGCAGCAGGGAGTTACACTCTGTCAGCAAACATGGTGATGATCTGCTGCAAAAGCCAGGCTGAGGAAGAAATCCAGGCAAAGGACCTTCCTGGGCTAACCATGCCTCCAAACAGACCTCCCAAAGGCAGACAGAGCTGCCCAGACCTTCAGGTGTGGGGAACTCCAGCATCTGGAAGTCTGAAGGTTGTGGGTGGAGTCATGGGTGCAAAGTGGGCTCAGCTCAAAAAACTTTTTGAGCAACTGGCCAAGTTGTGAGGGGAAATCAACAGGCAATGCAATATTCAGGAACTGGAGAGATAAACTGATGTGTGCAGTGACACAGGTAGTCTGACATCCCAGTACCAATTCTCTGTAAGGGGAAGAAGTAAAGCTCACTTCCAACCTTGAAAAACAAAAGAACGTAAGATGAGGGAGACTGAACCCTCCTTTCCATTGGGAATCTGTCCATTGATCCCAAAGTGACTCTGAGTAACAGATGCAAGGCTCTGGGGATGGAAAGAGGAGAGAATGTTCTTCCTCTTTCTGCTCTGCCCAAGCTTGAAACACGTTTAGGAAATATTCTCTCTTCCCCATTTGTGTGATCTATTACTCTTGATTCATTCTGTGTTATATTATATCACATCCCTACACCATTTTAGTAAAATATTTTTCTCCTTGTCTCAGTAGGGCAAATGCTCCTTATCACTTCTCTGCCAGCTTCCTGTAGGGGAAGGGTGGTGGGATGTCCCCAGCCCCCTGTCACAGGCAAAAGGCCCTCAACTTGTGATGCTCTGGAATTGTTCAAGGCCAGGTTTGATGGCACCCTGATTAATCTAATCTAGTAAGTGACACAGAGACTGGAATTAGATGATCTTTAAAGTCCTTTCAAACTCAAACCATTCTATGATTTTTTTTCGGCAGGATTCTAAAGCCTCTGAATCCTTCTTTGTCTGTAGCTTGCCCCTTTTGACGTGGCCTACATGGAAGGGTTAGACTGCTCTGGGCATCAAATAACATAAATTTGTTTTCTTGTATTATAACATTATCAATAAGAAAAAGCTCAGAAATTTATTGAAATTTCAATTATTTCAATATTTATCAAAAGCTTATTAAAAGCTTATTAAAAGCCACAACAGTATGTAAGCAATTATGATAGAAGCAATATTATGAAAAGACAGATAATTCATTACATGTTACTATTATGTCTAAATTCAGTTCTTATGTTCATATTTATGGGCAGTTTTGAATTAGTGTACTGTGTACCACTGTCTTTCTCTGTCCTGACTTACGCATAAAACATTTGGGTCTATAAAGAAAGGAGCTGCACAGCATAGTATAATCTTATTTATTTATCCTAGTGAATTAATGTCAATAGAAGTAGCTAACTAAAAACAAAGATGAAACTAATTTTATTATCTTCTCTCAGAACATTTGCTTTTTTAACACTGACTATACAAACTGTATTGCATATTGGTCCTAGTAATCAGTTTTGTGGAAGACTAAAATGTTTATAGTTTTTTGAGCCATATCTTCCTAACGCTTGTTTTTGTTTTGTTCCAGCTAATAAGGTAGAGTAATAAAAAATATTTCTTAGTAACCCTAGGCTTTGACACACTTCTTTTTTTGCAACATAACAGCTACTCACTCACCATGGGCTCAAGACAACTATGTAGAGGACTTTTCTGCATTTGTAGTCTTAGAATTATAGAATATTTTGAGTTGGAAGGGAACATGAAAGTTCATTCAGTCCAACTCCCATGCAGTGAACAAGAACATCTATAGCTAGATCAAACTGCTCAGAGACCCATCCATCCTGACCCTGAATGTCAAGATAGGTCATTGACCACCTCTCTGAGCAACCTGTTACAGTACCTCACTCCCCGCCCCCCCCCCCCCCCCTTCTCTCCCCCCCTCCTTCCTCCCCCCCCCTCCCTTATTGTAAAAAACTTCTTCCTTATATCCAATCTAAATCTCCTCTCTTTTAGTTTGAAACCATTTCCCCTTTCCCTGTCACAACGGACCCTGCTAAAGAGCTGGTCTTCTTCCTTCCTATAAACCTCTTTCAGAAACTGAAGGACATTATCATGTTTCTCATCTCTTTTCCCAGTCCAGACCCAGCTTTCTCAGCTTGTCAGGGGAGATGTTTGAACCCTTGGATCATTTCTGTGGTACTCCTATAGGCACACTGCAACAGATTCACCTACTGAGGACTCTACATCGGGATTCGGTACTGCAGGTGAGGTCTCACTAGGACAGAGTAGAGGGGCATAATCACCTCCCTTGACCTGCTGGCCACACTTGTTTAGATGCAACCTAGGATACAGTTGGCTTTCTGAGCTCTGAAGGCTGTGAAGGCAGATTGCTGGCTCATGTCCAACTTCTCATCCACCAGTACCCTCAAATCCTTTTTTTGGCAGGGCTATACTCTATCCTTTCATCCCCTAGCTTGTACTTATGGGCTCACTATTACCCCTTTCCCCCTTCAAACTTAGTTTAAAATCCTATTAATAGGCCCAGAGAGCTCCTGGGGCAGAATTCTCTACCCTCTTTCACCTAGGTGGTCCCCATCTGCAGCCATCAGGCCAAACACTAAGTAAACAACCCTATAGTAGAAAAAGCCAAAATTCCTGTGGTGGCAGCAGACTCTTAGCCACAAATGTATCAGATGGGTTTTCCAGTAGCCCTTGCTTCCACTGATGGGATAGAGGAAAACATTACCTGTACTCTCACTTTGTTCACTATGTTCCCCACTCTCATGAAATCACTTTTGATAACGCTCAGGCTTCTCTCAGTGACTATATCATATCAGGAAGGTATAATAATCAGAGAGGTAAATCAGACTAGGCAGTCTCTTAGTAACATCCCTGTCACTGGCCCCAGGGAGGCAGCACACTTGCATATGGATCAGGGCTGACCAACATATAGAGTCTTATGTTTGCCCAAGAAGGAAGTTGCCTGCAATGATTACCCTTCTTTCCTTCTTGGTGGAGAGAATTTTGAGCCACAGAGTTGAATGCAGCTTCCACTGCATCCTCAATTACCTCTCACTCAAGATCAAGAGTCTCAAACATATTATGTAGAGGAAGCTGGGGAATTGAGGTTGGTAGAGAAGGGGTTTGCCTGCAACCCCAAACAGGGACCTGTATCCATTCCTTTCAGTCTCTTAGGTCCCCTCCCTCTACCCAACAGCTGCAGGGCAGGGAGTCCATCACCACTTTGGATGTATCATCCCAATCCCTTTCTTGCAGGTATGGTAGGGAGTTGCTCCACCAGTCTGTCTCCTGCTCACAGTCCCTGATGCTCCTTAATCTCCCTACCTTCTCCTTGAGCTTACTGAGCTGATCTTCCACCTGCTCACACCTCACACAGGTGGTATTCCTGTCACCCTCCGATGGCAATAAGGGCTCAGGCAGTATCTGCAGCCAGAGATCTGAAGAGCCATTATTTCTGGTCAGGCACATTCTGTGTGAGTTGACACACTGATTTTGGCAAGAGCTTTCTGTCTAGTGGAGACCACAGCTAAATCTGTAGCCTGGGAGGCAGCCAGTAGTTAAGCTTGTCCCTCAGCTGAGGAGCAACAATCCATTCTCCCTACTTACTCTGCCCACAAGAACTGCCACAAGAACTGCCACACAAACTGCCAGTCTGTTTGTCCATCTTGTTCCCTGCTCTCCATGGAAACAGCACCTGTACATGGGGATGTTGGCTGCTGTCACTCCTGGTTCTGACCACACTGTGTCAGTCACCACTATGAGGGCTTTTGCTATTCCATCTCCAGGGAGAGAAGGGGGTCCATTTTTTTGGCCTCTGCAAAGGGCCCCTCAGTGTGAGCCTCTGCCCCAAAGTCAGTCCATGATGAATTCTAAATTTATAAGCAGTTCATCAGTGTATGTAGCTTCAGGTAAAAAAATACTCTAGGTAAAACTTATGTATAAGAACATAGCAGAAAGGTACAGCACAGGCTGATTTATATATATATAATTGCATATGGAATGCCCAATTGCGTTCTCTTCTTTACATAACAAGAGTAGAGTAGAGTAGCGTAGAGTAGAGTAGAGTAGAGTAGAGTAGAGTAGAGTAGAGTAGAATAGAGTAGAGTAGAATAGAATAGAATAGAATAGAATAGAATAGAATAGAATAGAATAGAATAGAATAGAATAGAATAGAATAGAATAGAATAGAATAGAATAGAATAGAATAGAATAGAATAGTTCAGCTCAGTTGGGAGGGACTGTCAAGGATCACCTAGTCCAACTGGGCTAACCAAAAGATAAAGCATGTTATTTAGAGCACTAGCCATTTCAGAATCACTCAGAATCACAGAGTTGCAGGAGTTGGAGTCCTTTCCCCCCACTAAAGCAGGCTCCCTACAATAGGTCATACAGCTAGCCATCCAGACGAGTCTTGAATATCTCCATGTAAGGAGACTCCACAGACTTTGTGGGCAACCTGCTCCAGTGTACTTCATCCATGAAGTTCTGACAGTTTGTATGAAACTTTCTATGTTTAAGTTTTAGGCCATGGCTTCTTGTCCTATCATTATGCACCACTGAGAAGAGCTTGGCCCCATCCATTTGCTTCCCACCTCCCTTTAGATATTTATAAATTTTTATCAGACACTCCCCCGCCCTCCCCCCTCACCTTTCCTTCTACAGAAGGTGCTCCAGGCACTTTATCAGCACTGAGTTAAGTTTGTAGAACCAATTGCACATTCAATGGACCTGTAGTGGAGCATTCCTTCCCCATCTTCTTGCCTCACAAATTATAATGTGTATTGTGAACAGCAAGGAACATAGTATTGCTTACTGATGTCATAATTTACCTCTCTTTCTTCATCACGGGTCTTTTAAATCAGGAGATTGAGGAAAAGTTGTGGATCTGTGTCCACTGTGAAAATAATCACTTCAAAATGTGAAACCTAATCTCCTAATTGTTTTCTCACATGTAATGTAAAAGTGGAGAGATTTACAACATACATTGTTGAGGCAGACACTAGCAATGACTTCCTGTCACCAAGGAAATGTCCATAATTACTCATCAAATGAAAGGCAGAAATTAGGCACGTGCCTTGTTGAAGAACTTCTGTATTATACAGATAAAGAATTTTGTAAATTTTCTATTTGTACATACACGTTCTTTTAACTATCTTAGTTCAGTGTTAATATGTATTCTGAGAGCTGTTTTACTAATATAATTTTGCAAAATTAATTCATCTTTGATTTGATTTTATTTTAGTTATGCAATTGGCTGAAAATCTACATGTCAGTCACTTGTCCAATGCCTAAAGAGTAAAAAAAAAATATGTTCTGAATCAGAGACAAATGTCAACAAGTCATCTAGTTGTGCATTTCCTTTTAGCTAAACTTAGATTTCAAAGTAGAGAAAGAGGTCAGCCCAACTCATAACACTTTAGAGGACATTCTTTTTGTTATATGAGAGTTTGAGATTGTAGCTTTGAAATATGATGTTTGAAAATAAAAAAAAAAAAAAAAAAAAAAGAAAAGATGTTGAATGCTTGAAAGCCATAAACTGTAAAGAGAGAATCCCATTTTTAATTTAGGACGTTTGGAAAGTGTTGTGTATATTGACTTTGCAGTTATTTTCTCTCCTATTTTGTAAAGTTAAAACATCACATGGATTGCTGTAAAATGCAACATAAAAACTTTGAGGTTTTTTTTTTTTTTTTTGGTGTTGGTTGGTTTGTGAGGTTTTTTTGGTGTGTGTGTATGTATGTATATATTCTGTTTTTTGTGCATCCTTTCGCTTTCAATACTTACATCTGTTGCTTAAAATGCTGTTCCTGGTACAATTGTTTTTTAAATGCAAACCCATATGTGTGATCTCAAGAGAAGCTGGTAAATTTCACCAAATGGGCATCCCTAAATTACATGCCATCTGCAGCTAGTGATGAGAGGACTAAACCCAGTCAGCTGTGATCTTTCACCACTGCATCTATCATTTTGATTGGCTCTAGGGAAATCAACAGCTTTTGGCTTGAACTTTTCCCACCCCAACAGGTTATTATGGACTTGCTGAGATGTACTGGCTAATGAATGACCTCTTTTATCTGTAGTTAGGTCAGAAAGTATTTTCATGTAGAAATCAGTGGCAAAACTGCAAAATTCAGTGAAGCAGAAGGGAGCTCTTATTCTAGTACTGATTCAGATTTCATGAGGTATAAGTGTGTGTAGCCTTATTAACTCAGAAAGACTGTTGAAATATACAAAATATGGAAGAAATTTTAAGAAACATTATTATTGTCTATGTAATTGTAAATGAAAAAAGAAAGAAAGGACTTATCAGAATAGCATGTTCACATTCTGAAGGGATCCGAAGGGATAATTGCCAAAGTGGGAATTACTGTTTTATAGCATGTTAGACTTTAGGAACATAACAAAGGGAAAAAAAAAAAAAAAAAAAAAAAAAAAAAGGAAAGTCTCAGGAAAATAGTACACAGAGGCTACCTTACTGAGGAAGAAGTGCATTTATGTCATTAATCTACTACTACTGAGTGTCCTCCCTTTCACTCCTACCTTATGTCATATTCCTTTAATGTAATACAAGTTATTGTATTGTACTTAAGACAACTGATGTTATCCACCTGGACTTGTGCAAAGCATTTGAACGTTTGACAATGTCCCACATGACATTCTTGTCTCTAAATTAGAGAGACATTGATTTGATAAATGAATCAAGCAGTGAATGAGGAGGGAATATGAAGGACAGTTGTAGGTATCTATGGAGAAAGGAGCAACTTGGGCCGTGCCTTCACAGTTCAGAGACAGTTCCTCATAGACACGCATGTGATCAGGTCTTTGTAACAAATGGAATGTCAACTATTCTCATTTATCCATAAGGTATTCTCATGTGGCATCTTATTAAATAAACCAGACACAGGAATGATTGGACTTAACAAGATTTCAGTTGCTTTGATAGGATTTGGGTGTTGTTTTCTGCATTAGGCATCAAAAATGTAAGGTGGTGTTTAATTGTAATCTGGTGTACAATTGTAATCCTGGTGTTTAAATTTATCTTTTGGTCATTCAGCTATTGTAGTTTTCAAGTTTTTCATCAGTGATAGGGTTATAATGTACAGTTGGCATGTTCTGAGAGTGTAAGGTCATATTCCTCAGGAGATTTAAGCAAAGAAGTGGTTGTACCTGTAAATAGCTGTATTTAAGGGCTAGGTACTGAGTTGATCAGACCCCGTAGAGTTCATGTGCCTAAAGAATGTGTACTATTCAGCTGTGTAGTATTCAGCTGCAGTTATCTATGGAGTTCTCTAATTGACACTAAGGAATTTGAAATTTCAGAAATCCTAAGATAAGATGAATAAGGAGTCTTAAGGATAACAATTTTGTGATTTTAATTTCTAAATTCTGTACATATTCAAATTTAGATGCCTGAATTATATTTTGTCCTGTTCATTAGTTTTTCAGTGCTTTAGTTTTCTACATGTATAATATATCTTTTTTCTAATACTGTGGATACTGTCAGAGAAAATTCTTTAAAGTCTGTGCATCCTCATCTCCTCTAGAAACCTATTTCACAGAATCTCCAGTAAATACTAAAAATTTGAGATAAGGTGTTTAGGATTTAAACAAAAAAAAAAAATGTAATAAAAGGGAAGAAAAACAGAGGATGGTACTAAAGAGATAAACAGAGATAAGACAACATGAAAATAACCTCTAGCTTTTTATGGTCTTCCTTTTCTCTAGTTTTCTTGTGCACAAAGACTCAAAAGTAGTTCAGTACTAATATTTCAATTCCACTTAGTGTGACAGATGCTTAAATAACTTTTAAAGCAATATTTCTTTTCTCCTATAAGTGACTAAGATTCAGAATTGAGAAGTTGTGAACTTGCTCTCTCAAGTTGTTTTGTATAATCATTTCATGCTGAAGCTGATGCATTATGTGAGTTATCTCCCTTCACCTGATTGCTCACTGCATCAGTATTGTGAAATGTATTACTGTTTTAACGAAAGTGTCATTTCCAAGAGAAAAAATCAATTTTGAACAGAATGATAAAAGAGAGATATAAGAAGATAAAATTGGTCATAATTGGTTATTACACTAGGCTAACTTGCTAGTTAAACTCTTTGAATTATTGTCACAATTAAAGCCAGAACAAAACCCTCAAAATCACTGTGAGAAGCAAGAAAGCATTCTCCTATAGTGGTGAAAGCAGCAAAGGCATTTGTTATATTGTGTGCATAGTTTGATATCACGCATGGACTATACTAAAAATTTATCAATTGATGGCAGACTCTGGCTATAGTATCCATCAAGCTCCAAGTGCTTAAACTTGACTTGCAAGCATCAGAAAACAGACAAAGTCCTTTGGATTAAAATAATTAATTAATTAATTAATTAAATAAATAATTGTGCTGCAAAATGAGGCATATTATTTTATTCCTCCACTTGAAACAGCTACATGACTGTCGCAGTGACTTTTTCAAATTATGTACTTTCTCTCCGAAGTATTGCTCACTTAGATGTCTGAAGAAAGCAGAGACCTTTGTATTGATTTTTTTTCAAGTGTTGTTTTGGGTTTTTTTTGCTAGTGTGTATTCCTCAAGACTAATGTTAGGACCCTCTCACAGCTTTGCACCATTACTTTTATTTATTACATTTACCAGAAACATTTTCTCTTTGATGCCCAGTACTCAGGATTCTGAATAGCTGCAATAGCTGGAAAAAATTCAACACTTTGGTTCTACCAACTAAAGCTTGCTGTAGGTGACATAAAACTGTTCTCTAAGGCAATGTTAAGGAATGTTTAAGTGTATCTATTTTTATATATAAAAAAAAGAAGAGAGAGAAATAGTCAAAATGTCAAGCATTTTTCATATATTCTTATACTGTCACAGCACAATAATGTAATGTCAACAAGGAGTTTCATTATTGACATAGGCAAATGCAGGATTTTGCTTAGAATACTTTTGCTTCATAAGGACAAATGTAGAGTAAGGAATGAGGAAGAGGTCTACAATTACATTTTATTTGTATAATCCATAAGGCTTACCCACATAGGCAGAGGATGAAGGCCAGTTCCTAACTAAACAGACCAGCTCAAAATGCTATTTCAGACAGGAAATTAAATCCAGTCTATCAGAGAAGACTGGTAGGATGGTGAGTTTTAGCTAAATGAAAAAGTTCTGTTCATTAAAATTTCCTTTGCATTCTCAATATTCAGGCAGAGTAACTAGGAGATTTAAAGATTCCATGTCATAGTCTTGGAGCTCTGTTCTACATGAAACTCAACTATAATTGAGAGGGATGATGGGATGAATTGACATTGCAAGTGCTTGAACAATGATCTGGAAGGAATTTGAGTATTTTAATCTAACATTTACTCATTTATTACATCTTTCTTTTTCTGTCATGAAAGCTTCACTATCCTTAGGATAAGTATTTAACTTTCAGTTCTTGTTTAAAGGCAATTTAACAAATCTGCTTATTTTGTTGGTTTGGTAGCAACTACTAGGAAATGGTGCTTTCAAGATTGAATGGAGATGTATTTCTTGACCCTAGTGCCCTTCCTATCATTATGTATTTCTTGTATTTCTTGTTTTTGAGCTTTCATGGTATTTTGATGTGACATTGTAGAGTGATATTTCCTTTTTTTATATACTGGTGAAAACGGGTATTAAGGATAAACAGTAGGTATTTTTTTTTCTTTGTGTTTCGCCTTTCTCTTCTAATAGTTTATCTGCCAGAATAAATAAATAAATAAATAAATAAATAAATAAAATTAAAAAATAAAATTTGGAAAGTAAAGGGAAAAATATTCATGAAAGTATAAAACCTCAATTTTATTTTAGTGAAAGTTTGAAAGAATAGGGAATATGAATATGTAGCTTTGTGAAAAGCAGGATAGTGGGGCTTATTTATTTATTTATTTTTACTCTGAAGTTTTTCTCTTTCTTTTGGTGGAACATCAGGTAAAATCAAATTTGCATAATCTAATGTGTTTGTACATAAAAAATACATACACAACCTGTAGTTATTTCTATACTTGTGGTACAGTGCATCCAAACTGCTCTTCTGAGAAAGGGAAAATTTGGTTCACCTGTCTCCCTAACATACCATCATACCATCATTATGCATACTAGTATACTGGTTTTTGTTCAAGGCACACTCAGAAGGGTTGCAGTGTGAGCTATGGAACATAGAAATCCTTTTCCACTCACTTTTATACAGAAGATGGAGAATGAACAGTATTTTAAAGAGAGACTGAAGTAAAGATCCAGCAGGGTGAATACACAATACAGAGAATATAAGAAATAAAACTGTGAGGGGAAGGTGGAGGGGGTGAGGGGAAGAGGGAGGGAAAAGGCAGTGGAAGGGGGGTGGAGGGAAAAATGTGGTGGAGGGGGAGGTGATCCGGAAGAGAAAAACTGTCTGCCAACTCCAATTTCCTTGTCTTCATTCTCCCAAATTTGTCCACTATAATCTGATTTTGCCTTTATTCTTCTCATTGAATACGCCCTTTGGAGTGACCCAGTCTCAGTGACACTTTCAGAGTATGCAAGCACAGCAGAGACACCAGCTTGTGTTGCATAATAGAAGGGTATGTTTCATTGTTGCATTCCAAAGGGACTGTTTTTGCTAGTGCAGTTAAAATGAGAGCCAAAATCTTTATCTATGTTTCTATCCAAATAAAATGACACTGTCATTGCTCGTTACAGTCTAATTTAACATAATGTACACCCATCTCTGATTTTCCTGGCTGTCTGTACCAGACATAAACTGATTTCTCGTACATTCATACACACTGTCAATAAATAAATTGTGAATTGTTCAGGATAAGTGTTTTTTGTTTGTTTGTTTGTTTGTGTTTGTTTGTTTGTTTGTTTGTTTTTTCTTTCATTCCATATAGAAGATCAGACACTATATCAAAAACACCTGAACATAAAAGGATAGTTTTTGGCCTTGAACCACTTTGTAGATTCAAAATGTCTGCAGTAGGAATTGCTTTACACAACTTAAGATCATTTACACACCTTAAGACACATTTGACAGATATGCTTTCATTTGTCAATTTTAGCTACCCACTTTAGGCTGACTGAACTAAAGCCCAAAAAGTGCCTTATTTTTACCACTGAATGTGAGAGTAGACTATTTCAGATGCAGGAGCAAGCTACCATGTGATTCACTGATTTAAGAGACAGATGCAGATACAGATAAAACACAGCCTGATTAGTGCTCTGTCTTCATGTTTGAAAAACAGGCCTACTAGCCTTTATTACTCCAGGTGAAGAAACCCACGTTTGCCCTGTTGAACCCTGACTCTTGAAATATATATTTCCTCCTAAAATCAAACAAGCAAACAAAACAACAACAACAACAAAGAAACAGATTTCAAACAACGTTTGTTCTTCCAGTAGAAAAAATTCATTTTGTAGTGGTTTCACAGCGTTCATGCTATAAGATGGCAGTAGGTTGCCATGCCAGTTCAGTGGACTGCCATGCAAGTTCATCTCTCAGTTGCAATTTACACACATGCTAGAGAAGGATGAAACAGGTTCTGTCCTTATTTAGTCCAAATTATGTTTGTTCATAGTCACATTTTCTGTGCTTTCAAAGAGGTTTCAGCTCCATCTGGAAATGTTTCTCCCATGCCTTTTTGCAACTTGTTTTTGTTGTTGTTTGTTTGTTTTTCAAATCACAGGGGGATATTTTCTGGTCTTGGAGTCGAGTTGTTAAGCTTCATATGTTCTAATTCCTTGATCACCTGTTCTGGCTGAATCTTACCTCCTTCAATATTTTTTCTTGTTCTCTTGGGAAATTTATGTCTGTTTCTGACATCTGTCCCCAAGCCTTCTGTGTGAACACAGTGGCAAAGAATTCATTTGATTTCACTTTAGTTATGTCTGTCTCTTCAGTCAGTAAATTACCCAGGCCAACTCTTAGAATTTCTATTGTCTCTTCCAATGACCTCTTGTTCAGTATGATCTCAAATAAAAGAAAACTTTGTTATTTATCTTAACATCTTCAGCAATATTCCTTTCATTTGACATCTTCACCATTCCTACCAGATTGCTGTGTTTTCTAGTGCTATGTCACCTCTTCAGTTATCCTCATTCTTTTAATATCTTACCTCAGCCTCTTTGTTGTCTTTGAATAACTTCTGTGCACTGAGTCCTTCAATTTATTCTTTCAGAGGCTGTTTTCATTTGTTGGATAATTCTGACAGTGATAGAGCACACATTAATTTATTCAGCAGTGCTTTTCACCTCACATTGTTATTTTTTTCTGTTGTTTTATTTCATTTGATTACAAAAAACAAATTAGCAATCTTAAAACTTGCACAGTGGAACTAAGCAAGAGGTAAAGCTTAAGCACACAGGAGGCCATTTCCAGCTTCACCACTGGGTTGATGCAGTCTTGGAGAAAACAAAATGTAAAAATATTTATGGTAGACAAAGGCTTGATTATACATCTTTGTGTGACAAAATGTCAGAAGTGACAGAGTGGGCTGGCAGTACTTGGTCACATCAAATGATAGTTGGTGGGAGACACTGCACCTTCTTCTCTCTGGGGCATGGGATGTGGAGCTGAAAAAAATTAACAGAGATGCAGATAGTATATTTTGTAAAATTTAGCTTTCTGGAGGAGATTTTAAAGTGGGACACTATAATACTGCTGACCACCAACCATAGTCTCTAAATGTATAAGTACAAGGAATGTTCCTAAGAACTTAAAGGCATATCTGGGTGTTGTGCTTATGAAAAAGTGAAAAACTGGCTCTTAGTATAAAAAAATATCTCCATACATTGTCCATTGTTTCCATTGTTGCATTGCACAGAGATGGTCCTAGAACTTACTTTTGAGGAAAGAGGAACCTGGACAATGATGCATGATACATTATGAGAACCAAGTACAATTTGCTCAATTAGGTAATGAAGAATTGCTGATATGACTTCCACCAAAATCTACAGGAGCATTTTTGAATAGAGTTTCAAGTCAAAAGCTCTCAGACAAATTTTTTTCAGTTTTTAATTTTTCAAAGAAGCAAACCTATTCCATAGAGAAAGAAACAAAACAACATAATCTTTCAACGTGTTTTGTGTGTAACAAAAGTATGTTTTTCTAAAGTGCTTTTAGACCATCAGATGAAGGTCACTAGGGATGTGGAAAATATCATTAAGAAATTCACTGACTTGATTTTCCACAGGTTTAGACTTCATTTGCCAGCTAAATGTTACTCTTCTTTGTCTACAGTAAAGTCTGGTACAAGATTCAAAGTGAAATTAGATTTCATATTCTAGTTCTTAGTAGGTATTAAGGTCACACCAAACTGCATCTATAAATTACCTAGGCATGGCCAGTTCTTAATGTAACCCCTAAGGATGCTTTTGTGGTGTGAAGAGAGGATTTCTTTGGCTTAGCATTAGGCATAATCGTTTCAGGACATGCTTTTCCTCAAGCAGACTTACAATACTCCCCAGTTTGAATACAATCTATCTGATGCAATTCTCCTAGCACCCTGACTTTCAGTAGCTCTTGTAACTCCAGTCAATCCCAGTCTATCTCCCTTAGAGCTGTCAGGACATTTCCTCCCCATCGATCCTCTGAAGTGCAATAGTTGTAGTAGAACTTCTCTTTCTTGTGTTTGAAAAAAAATTAAGGAAGTATAGGAAGGATAGCTTAGTAGTACTCACTAAAAAGTGAAGGAGTCTAAAATATTCCTGAAGGGAAGTTTTGTCACCTTCTGTTATATAACAGAGGAATTCAGTTATAGGGAGCTTACTCTTAGGGACAACAACTCAGTGAGACCTTGCACAGGGAATTAACTAAAATCAGTCCAGAGGGCATTCTGGAGCTGACAGTAAAAACATGAGGTTATTTTGGTCTTGAAGCTGCCCTGAGAAGCCCTGAATAGTATAGTAAATGGATCTAGGAATGTTGGATTTAGGAGTCAGACACATAAATACTTCTTAAGAGCTTTTCTGAGAAACTCACTGCCTATAATATATGAAGTAGAGTGGGAACCTGAAACTCGAGCTAGTGCTGTAAATGCTGAGGTATTCCAAAACAACTGATACATTCTTTATGAATAGTCCCTAATGCTGCAAGTCACATGTTCTTGCATAATGTTCTGAAGAAAAATGAACCACAAGTTTCTTGATAAAAAAGGCTTTCACTTGAAAATGTCAGGAGGTTGAATTTTATGGTGAAATAAAGATTCATCTTAAAGTGTCTAATAATCTCTGGGCATTTATCTGCAATGTGGGAAACTCAAAGACATTTTTTTTCTCCATTTTTTCCTATATCCAAGTGAATACCTCAGCCGCATTCTTGTTAGCTATTTTGGGGTCAGTATACCATGTTCATTTATACTGACTTGTTGTTTTCTGTATGGATAATTAAATAATCATTGAAATGAAACTGCAGTTTTGATAATGCAGAGCTCAATGAAACTTCACTGCTAAATTCCACCCAGCTAAAATACGTAGTCCTAGTACATTAAACTCTCAGAGTTCAAGTGCAAATATGGACCAAAGTGGGATCTCTTTATGTTGATCCCGATGATTACTAGAGTGGACCTGAACCAGTTTTTTATATGTTATCGTCTTTATTTCTCCCCTTAGATTTTCCCTATCACTTGATTATTTTACAACATAAGAGTTCCTCTGATTTTTATACTATATTTTTAATTCAGAGTCTCAAATAGTTATTCACTGGGATAATCAATAACAAGTTTCTAACGTTAGTTTCCTCCCTTCATTATCTTAAAAATACTTCATTGTAGGCAGATTAGATTTAATCCAACTTTATCATGGCTAAGGTCCTCAGTGCTTTTTCTTTTTTAGATACATTTGGGAAAATTGCCAAGCTTGAGTGAATTCACCTGTATTCACCTGGAAATTACTTCACTAGTACTCTTCTGGAAACATGAAAAAACACACCCTAATTTATCAAAAAAAAAAAAAAAAAAAAAAAAAGTAAATAAAAGCTGCATAATCACAATACATTTTTATGGTAAAAGAAAATAGAAGTGCAAAATATTAGAAGTCTAGAGAAAGACTATGTTTTTACAAAGCTGAGGAAAATCTAAAAGGTAACTCACAGACATTTTCCTTCTTTCTCATACATAGTCTACCTAGGTAAGCTGAAGAAGTACAATGGCTGGAGCTTAATAATGGGGAGAGGTTGAATGTATACTAATGTAAATAATTGATGCACTACTTGTCTTGCAAACTCCAGAGGAAATGTCACAGTTCTTCTTTCTTGTGCCTTGTGATTGTTCTAAAATAACTGCACCTATTGCCATAGGTGAGAAAAACGTACTTGCCAAAGCCTTTTTTTTTTTTTTTTTTTTTTTAATTGTACTGATGACTAATAATCATTAATAGTTAGGGCACAGGCTAAGTAGTTTCTACATGGGATCCCAATCTGCAAGTTAATAAAAGCCAGTACTAGGCAGGGTAGAGACTACAACAATTGGGTAGCAAGTTCATTAGCATTTGCAGAGGGGAAAGTAATCCTTTTTATGAAGAATGAGTGATGTATTACCAGTCCACAAGAAAAAAAATGTCTGGCATTACTGACAGGATGGATTGAGAAACGTATATGAAACAAGTCCAGACATCTGGTCTTATCACATACTTACTCTCTGTTCACCTTTTTAAGCATTTTTTGCAACATGGTGCTAAGCATCAGCATGCTATAATGCAGAAATCCCCCCAAAACTGAATATATTTATCATCTATTTTTCCGTTTTACATTCTTTCCACCCAGTTTGTTAACTTACGGTTATCTATACTTCACATGCATGGCAGAGTTTGGGTTGTGGTAAGAGGGCTGCAGGGCTCCTTTGTGAGGCAAGGCTCACACCCCACTACAAGTCATAGTTGGGCCTGGCTATAACCTGTGGAACAGATCCTAGTGAAGCAGGTTGTCCTCTTACAGACCATGGAGAGGACCACGCCAGAGCAGAACTCCACATGAAGCTCATGGAGCTACACTGGAGTATATGTATACATCTTGCAGGAAGCTGTGGCCCATGGAAAGACCATGCTGGGGCAAGAAAATACAGAAAGATGAAGGAGCTGCAAGGGTGGCTGACCACAACAATCATTCCCCTGCCTCCCTGTGCCACTTGGCAGGGATAGAGTCAGAGAAACTGGGAACAAAGGATTGTATCTAAGTCTGGGAAAAGTGGGAGAGTAATAGGTGTTCACCCCTTTTGACATTTTATTTATTTATTTTTAATTGTCAATAAATTAAATTTCTCCTAGTCAAATTGGTTTTGCTTGTGATGGTAATTGGCAAGTGATCTCCTTGTTTTTATCTTGTTTTTATCTCAGCCCTTAAGATTTCTTACCTAATTTCCCTCAACTGTCCTGTTGAAGAATAGTAAGAAGTATAAGTAAGAAAGAATCTGGATAGGTATCTGGTTGCCAACCCAGGTCAGATCAACACAGTAGTTTATAATATAATGTGTGACATTGTGCTTGGTTGTTTTTTGTTTGTTTGTTTGTTTTGGTTTGGGGTGTTGTTTTTTGTTTGTTTGTTTGTTTTTGTTTTATTCTTTTTTCTTTTCTTTTTTTGTAAGTAGAAGGGAAGTTTGTAGAGTTCAGGTCTCAGAGGTCAGCGTGACTCTGGAATCACCAGTACAATACAACAATATTCAAATACAACAGGACTTTGCACCTTGGAGTGTCATCCAACATCATATTTATTTGGGAAGCTGACTAATTTAAGAAATTTGAAATTTGTCTCCTTCCAATTAATTGTTACATCTCTTTTTTAACTTAGGCTATGAAACTGTTTCAAAACAGTGCAGTACTACATGAAGTTAAATTGACATCACTGAAAGGTAAATAGCAGCAAGGAAGCAGGAACAATCTGTTTAAGTGGGGAAATCTTAAGACCAAATATAATACAGCATATGCATGTCAAAAAGAACATGATCTCTGTGGTGGCCTCGATCTCCCTTGTCTACTTATTGCTGATTGACTCTTCATAACTACACTCTGTGATTTAAATTGCAAATGACCATGAAATCTGCCCTCAACTCTTTGTTCTGAAAGATCATGCTGTATGTGAAATATGCGTATTACCATTTGAAGAGCAGCAGCATTATTCTTTACAAATACTAACACAACTAGACAATACAGTGTCAAGAGATTCTTTAAAATACCAGAGAAGTTCATAACAAGAAACAGACTTTGAAAGTAACAATAAAGAAATTAAGAGAAAAAAAATATAAAAAAATCAGCAATTCGGTAAGGCGTTCAATGCTAAAAAAAGCACCCTTATAGGAATTTATTCTGTAAAACAACATCATCATCAACAACAACAGCAACAACAAAAAACACTCAAAAATACTCAGTAATAAAAGCCTCAGTATGCAATGAGAAATTAAGAAGATAAAGTAGCATTTTGTGTGTTTGCTTGAGTTTTTTAGTAGGGAAACTATTTATTCACAAGACATGGCTGTTATGCATCCAAAAACAAAACTTTTCTAGGAAGTAAGGGGATATAGTAAAATAAAAGGAAATTTGGGAAAAAAAAAAAAAAAGTTGAATAGAAATAGACTGTAGAAAAAAATATCTCTTGTGATCTAACTGGCAACAGCATGGATGCTGAGAACAGCAAGACTTTAAACTAGATCAGCTGATCTTTCCTGCTGGTGAAATATCATTCTATGTTGAGTATACAGGTTGTGAGGACATGGTTCATCTCTTGGGTGCACTCATCTATTCTTTCTGTGAGTAGAATTCCCAGAGGCTTGGGGAAAGGAAATGGCTATGGATGTATGAAGTGAATTGACATCCTATATGGATGCTGTTGGTGTTGGGCCTGGGCTAGGTTGTTGTTTGCTCTGGAGAATTCATTGTCATAACTGCCTCTGTGCAGTCACCACTAATGACTCACAGTGATAGCTCAGAAAGATAGACCATATTTTTCAGTGCTATTTCTTATAACTGCTGCACTGTAATATACCTTGATTCAGTTTCTGAAAAAAGTTTCTGAAATGCTCCTCAGAGAGGAATATTGGCACATGGGAACAGAATGAAATCCTAGTCACTAAGACGTTACCATTTAATTCCTGAAAGGCGACATTTGTTCTTTGCCTTACTTCAACTCAGTGCCATGAGTGGTATAGGTTGTACCATTCTGGGAAGGAACACTATTTACTCATCACCAGCTCCAAAATGTATTTAAGTTTTGATGGAAAGATGCCAAATTATAAACAACTAGGTAAGTAGGATCTAGCATAATGTAGCTTTACTTTCTTGACAAAGGTTACTGAAGGAGTACCCCTTTCCTAAGGAGTGCTTCCGTCCTCTAGGAGGTCTCAGAGAGAATTCTGGGCTTCTCTCCTTGTAGATAATTATTTCAGGCTTAATTAGTAGAGCTTTTGATTATGTTCTCATCAAAATAAACTCAAAAGATGAGATCTCCATCATTTAGTCCTAGATAAAACCAACCAACCAATCAATCTACCAGCCAGTCAAACAAGTAAACAAACAAAATCTAATAACAGCAAGAACCATTCCTTTCTGGAAAAAACTGAGTAGACAGAAACAAGTAAATTGAGTTGTGTGTGCTGCACATAAATGAGTGTTTCTCTAGACAAAATTCTCCGAATTTATGAACTAAGATAGAAATTACACTGGCCACTCCTCTCTTCTCCTTTCCTCTCCTCAACTCCCCATTTTTTCTCTTTTTATACAAAATTTTCAGTTTCTGGTGTTATTAAAAATATTTATGTAGTAGGAAACTATACACTTTTATACATCTTGTATACCTATATACTTTTTGATGTACAGATGAATAGGTTTTCACCATATACGTTCTGGATATTGCAGCACATATTTGATGGACAAGTCTGCAGATTCACGCCCACTCTGAACACACTAACAGTGATAAAGATGTGGTTACAAATAGTTACAAATGACCCAGTGTGCAGTTACTATGGAAAAGCACTTTTCTGTACAGGATATTCACCTACAACTAAATTAGACAGAAGGGAGCCACATGAATACTGGAAATCGTTCAGCATTTTCAAGCAGAAATATAATCTTTAAATAGAAATTTGTAATTATGAGCATGTCTGCAGTCATAAATGCAGCCTTTCTTACTGTTCAATAAAAGGATTCTTCAAAACTGATATGTATACAACTGCAGCTTTCATCTGTTTCTTTAATTGTCCCAAGATACATTTGATCCCTTTTTTTGTTGTTGTTGTTTGTTTTGTTTGTTTGTTTTTGTTTATTTCTTTTTTTTTCTTTCTTTCTTTTTTTTTTTTTAATTTAAATCTTCATCTTCACAGAATGAATGTTGCTTAAGGCATGAACTCATGGAGGCAAGTTCTGATGATAGAATTTGCCCAGCCAGCATGAAAAAGATATGATGATGAAAATGCATCAGACCAAGTCTATGTACATACACAACATAGCTGGGCTAAGAATCAAAAAATTCTTCATTATTCACACTGCAGACATATCAGTGCTCTGCCTGTTGCTTAGTAATCCTCCGCAATGGGCTTGAATTACATCTTTTCTGCTGATTTTAAATTTATTTTGCTGCGATCAAGCTCTGACAAATCCATAGAGAAATTACTGGGCAGCTTTTCTGAAACACAGCTCTGTATTACTTTATGAAATAATGTATACTCGTCTCATTTTAATGATCAGTGAGTTTAAATACTAACGCCCTCCTTAGGACGGAAGGACATGCCATTGTGTCCCTATGCTTTCACACCTCTTTTCTTACACAGTGCACAACTTGGGCTTGGTCCCATGAGATCCTACTATGCCTTGGGCAGAACCAGTTTCATGAACCTTCTGTCTAGTTTAGAAAGCTAATCTGACAAGGCTCCCTACAGTACCAGTAAAGAGAGATTAGTTCCTGCAGAGCAACTGAGCCAGACTACTACTCTGATTTTTCCTCAGGAGAAGCTCATTTTCAACTGAAAGAGAATCATTACTGTGTATACCTTGAGTTACTTAGTCATATACATAAAATTGCCATGTTTCTTACCTATAGTGTAAGCATACTGAATCCCTGCAGATATGAAATCATTGAGAGTAATGAAAATGCAGGCTTGACGGCTTTGTTTCCCTAATAACATGCTAAAATATCTTTAAATAAACACTCAGAGAAAATGTGTTCTAAGGCACGTTTATCCAGAGAGCTGCATGGCCTTTGCCTTATAGCCTTTTTATTCTTCCCCTGATGTATTCAGGTAGCTTACTTCTTAGAAGCTCTAAAGTAACAGAATAATTATCAGGGAAAAAAAAATAAAAAAAATAAAATAAAATAAAAAATCTCCTACTGCTGGAAATAGAGGGGGGAAAAAATAACGAAAAAAGTTTAAAAATGTTGAAAACGTTAAAGGGGAAACAGAGGTTTGATGATGAAGATTCAGGGTATGGGGAAAAAGGAAAGGGAAGGAAATAGAGATTGGAGTGTGAGATTAAACAATGAACAGAATCAGACAGTATGACTAACTTGTACCATAAGGGCAAAACACTTATCTTTACTAAATTGCATGTTAGCCTGGTTAGCAGGCTTTATTCCTATAAGCAATTTTTAGAGTTGTACTGAGGTTGTTGTTGATCACAGCTAAGTAAAGTGTCCACAAGACAATCACCTTGTGAAAATACAATCCACATGATGGAAAATTTTGTGGACCTTTGCTATTGGTAAAATATAGAGCTAAGAAACTACACTACAGTATGCAAAACAAAAATAGCTGTAAACAAACAGAAGCACAGATGGCTGTGCTGGAGATGGGAACTTTGCAATATTCCCCTCACAGGGCTTTCTCTGAATCAATCTGTCAAAACAATGGGCAAGTTGTGTTTAGTTTTTATGTTTTTCTCAGCACCCCCATCTTTTCAGAGCAATAATTGACCAAGCTCTTTTTGAACAAATCTACAGGTTTAGCATGTCTGGCCCTTACCTCAATGATAAAGAATTTGTTGGAATTAGATGCTTAGGACTTCCTTATGCTAGAAACTTTCCTTGGAGCAAGAAGAAATATTCCTTTTACCAGAGAGCATGTATATATAAAACGTCTGCAAGCTTATGTTTAAGATCAAAGACAGTCTCTAAACCATAAGAGTTTCTCGAATAATTAGGAAGCAATTAAGATTACATTAAATATCAGTTTCTGCAGTGCTTGAACTCTCACTAATAGAAAAGCAGATTCTGTATGTCTCTGGCACTCTTGTCACATGAACAAGAAAGTAACTGCCAGTATCACTGTGGGATAACTGAGGAGTGTCCTCTTGTACTGGGAGGACCACTCTGACATCCTAAGTCATGTCTTTCTGCCCATAACATTGAGGAAGGATTCACATAAACCATGGGTTGTCAGGCAGTAGGCAAGACCAGATTGAAAAGCAGTCCTTTCAGATGACTACACATGTATTGCTCAAAAGCCTACCACAAAAAACAAACAAACAAACAAAACAAAAAAAAAAAAACAACAAAACCCTGTCCTTGGCACTGGAACACTTTGATAGATCTGATTCTTCATGCAGATGTTTTTTCATTAAGATGCATTATTCTTTGTCATAATTATTTATTCTGTACTTTTCTATTGTTTATTGGTGTGAAGATATCAATTGATCTTGTACTGCTAGTATAGAATCCTATATTTAAATCTTCTGGTGGAGCTGATATAAATTTCTACCCATAAGCGTGGTAACTGTGCAAGTTTGCTGATGACACGAAGTTGGGAGGATTGGCTGACACGCCTGAAGGCTGTGCTGCCATTCAGCAAGACCTGGACAGGCTGGAGAGCTGGGCAGTAAGAAACCGGATGAGGTTTAACAAAAGCAAGTGTAGAGTTTTGCACCTAGGAAGAAATAATTGCATGCACCAGTACAGGCTGGGGGAAGACCTGCTGGAGAGGAGCTCTGCTGAGAGGGACTTCTTTACAGTGAGGGTGATGGAGCACTGGAACAGGCTGCCCAGGAAGGTGTTGGAGTCTTCTTCTTTGGAGATATTCAAGACCCGCCTGGACACCTACCTGTGTGACGTGCTGTAGGGAGCCTGCTTTGGCAGGGGGTTGGACTCGATGATCTCAAGAGGTCCCTTCCAACCCCTACAGTCTGTGATTCTGTGATAAATGCAACTATAGGAAAAGCAGCTTTACATGACCAGTTATTGTTTTATTTGTTTGTTTGTTTGTTATTGCCATTGCTATTGCTTTTGTTTTGTTTTTATCCTTAAGAAAAGCATTTTCAATGTTAAATCTTTTTTAATGGCACTTTAGGAAATTGTCCTGGCAATCTGTCTATTTAAGGTAAGAGTATGGAGAGCTTTGCTACAGAACACGTTTCTGTGATGCTGTATAGTGAATCTCCATTTGTAAAATGACTATCATCTGTAAATTTTAGCAGTAATTGTAACTCTGAATGCAACATCTGTTCTTCTAGACTTTGTTGCTCATTCTGTAAAATGTTTAGATATTGAGAAATTTTCTACAGATGTTAGCAGTTCTTCTGACAAATTATAAAGATAAGTATATACCAATATCAAAACTGATTTCTGCTCACCTTATAGCTTGTAAACACTTGACAGGAAGTCATGAGTTTTATAAGCATTAACTCCTTGACAGTAGCCCTGCTAAGAAGGACTTGAGGGTTACTACTGAAGAAAAACTTAACTTGAGTCAGCACTGTGCACTTGCAACCTGGAAGGCCAGTGGTGTCCTGGGTTGCATCAGAAGAGGAGTGGCCAACAGGCTGAGGAAGTTGACTGTCCCCCTCTAATCTGCCCTTTTAGTCTCCATTGGGTGATCTTCATCCAGCACAGGAAAGATGTGGAGCTTTTGGATAGGGTCTAGAGGAGGGCCACAAAAATGATCCAAGTGCTAGAGCATCTCTTTTATGAAGATAGGATGAAAGAACTGGGTTTGTTCAGCCCGGAAAAGAGAAGGTTGTGGGTAAACTTTACTATGACATTCCAGTATTTAAAGGGAGATTGTAAACAGGAGAGAAATCAATTTTTTACACAGGTAGATAGTGAAAGAACAAAGGGGAATGGATTTAAGCTAAAGGAGGGGAGATTTTAATTTGTATTTCAGGGGGTGGGGTAGGGGGGGTAGTGGATTTTTACTGAGGGAGTGGTGAGGTGAGGCTGCTCAGAGAGGCTGTGGATGCCCATCCCTGAAGGTGTTCAAGGCCAGGTTGGATGGGGCCCTGGGCAATCTGATCTAGTACTTGACCTAGCAGCTGGCAACCCTGCCTATGGCAATGGAGTTGGAACCTGATGGTCCTTGAAGTCCCTTCCAGCCCAATCCAATCTATGATTCTGTGCTATGATTCTGTGAAGGAGCAGAATTACAATTTCTGTGAAAACATCTGTTCTCAGTTTTCCTCATCGTGTTGCACCAAGGATAGAAAGAATAAAGACAAAAAGAAAAAAAAAAAAAAAAAAAAAGACAAGAAATTAAGTTATTTTTGTCCCTATCAGTGTGCAGGGCAGTGATGTGCATATCTGGAACAGAGAAAACTTGGGGAAACTTGAGGAACAGCTAAGAATAATAGCTCACTACCTTTCTAAAATCTGGAATCATTTGGTTTTTTGTAAGTGCTTGAACACTGAACTCAAAAAATTTTTCAAGCTTCTCTGCACATGTAAAAAAATTTTCCACTGCTCTGGTACATTTGACTCAACATGCATTGTCAATTTTGCTGCAGTTGTTATATAAACAAATTCTTCTATTTTGTTTTGTTCTCCCTGTGGATTTACATAATGCACTTTTTTTTTTTTTTTTTTTTTTTTTTTAATGATGTACTACTTAAAAAAAAAAAAAAAAAAAAAAAAAGTAAAAGCATTACACTTATATCTAAAGTAAAGTATTGTTTCCATGATGATGTGACATTCCTCTTTCTGACTAGATGCTGCCAGTTGAGGAACTGGAATCACAGGCTATTGTTCACTTCTGTCTTTATTGCATGTCAGATTTGCTTGATCTTGTCTCCACCTTTCACTATTTTAGCTTTGTACTATAATGGCAACAGGAATGAAATAGGCAGCAGAAAAAAGCCACAGTTGAAGAATGCAGATTTCTGATTTGTGGATTATTTCAATGGCAGAAGTCTGGCTCATCGTTAAGACATCTTTGAGTCAGGTGCTTCAATTTTTCAAACATTTTCATCTTTCAGGATAATAGAAGTAAATATTTTCAGCTCCAAATTGGATCTGGCACCTCTAAGGTGTTGCATCTAAGCCATATCAGACCAGGCTAATCATTGCAAGTGCAGCATTGTTATGTGGTGTGTTATCTAGCATTCCTTTCTGCTTCAGCTTTGCAGGATGGGGACTTTTCTGCATTCTGGGAGTTGGTTTGCAAACATCTACATCACACTCTGTTATATGCTGCATTTCCTTATGCCATACTTCGAATAAAAAACAACAACAACAACAACAAAAAAAAACAAAAAACCAAAAACAACAACAACAAAAAAAAACAATTACAAAACCTTAATTCTGATGCAGATCTGTGATTCTTAGTAATATGCTATGCTCCCTGCTGTGTTATACTGTCAGACACTAAACAGTGTTCTCTGGTAAGCATCATGTTAAAATCTATGTGAACTTTTCATATTTTCAATGCTTTTTAAAGGGAATCTTATGTGCATTATTTGGTTTTTTTTTTTTTGTTTTTTTTTTCCTTTTCTCTTTCCTGAGTTTTTTGAGGTTGTCTGTGTGAAGCTAGTAAAAACCTATCACTCTCTTTCATCCCTCTAAGTGTTCAGGAAAGGGCACTGCTCTCTGCAGAGCTCCTCTATAAAGGTGCCTAAAATAGAGTTGATAAAAAGAGCAGGAGGCAGAATACCTGCTATCAGGTATTTTCTTTTTGAATGATAGTAGCAATGGTCAGTTCAAGCAGGAAGTTTTACTTTGTTTTCCCTACTCACTTTCTGTATTTTAAATTTCTTTTAAACTGCAATTTATACATATCCATATTAGCAAATCTATAGCAATTGCCATCATCAGAAAATATGATTGTATGAAAATCAGTTGTATAATATAGAAAATTTGATATAAATACAATCACAGTCCAGTTTCAAGTATAATCTCCACTTCTTCCAGTGACAGAATGATTTCTTTGCACATTCATCTCTTCATATGGGTGATGGAGGATGTGCACTTAGACTTCTGCGTTATATTCAATAATAGAAAAAAAACATTATCACAAAGACTTGTAAGTGGAAAAAATAGCTATACCTAGAAATTAATGTCATTCCCAGTAACCAATTCTAAAAATTATGTGACTGATCTTAAACTTTTTAAATGCAACAAACAAACAAATAAAACAATAGGTTTACATCATTGTCTATTTAGGAGTAGGACCTCAGTTTATCTAACCTAACCCATAAAATGGTTAAGTTTTTAGTTAAACCTATTTAAATAATTTCACCACAGCCAGCAAAGTGAGATAGGTACATCTGTAATCTCTTAGACACCTCTCATATTGGGAACAATTCTCTGTGGAAACTGTGAGAGAAACTGACAATGCATGCACAGATATATATGTATATGTTTAGACAGAGGAAAAGGGGTGGGTGGGGAGAGATTTCTACTTGCACACATTCACATGCACTCACAGAGACAACTGTAAATTGACAAATTTAGACAGAGGAAAAGGGGTGGGTGGGGAGAGATTTCTACTAGCACACATTCACGTGCACTCACAGAGACAACTGTAAATTGACAAATACATCCTAGCATTCTTCCAAACCTGACAGTTCCACCATAAAAGCCAGGAATACTGGGAGACTTGCTGCAATAGCCTATAAAGTGAAGTCTACTTTGATATTTCACATCAGTATGATATCTAGAATTGTGCAGACCAGACTCTCCCTCTGGGTGTCCTTGTTCCGCTGTCTCTTTCCCCTCAGCTGTCTTTCTTCCTCTGGTATATCTACCTGTCCCCTTCCTCCAGCTGCTTTTTTTTCTTTTATCTTGAACTTTCTAAAGCACAACAAGACAAACAATGCTGTTACTCAGTTTGATATTGCTTGCTGTATCATGTACTCCCTTTCCACTGTTAAATCAACAGAGCAATCTAAAATTCTTTTTGGGGGGAGAACTACAGCACTGAGATTTTGAGAACCTGACAATATATTACCCATTTGCAGTACTAATGAACATGTCCAAAGGGGTTTCTTCCCCAGTGAAAATCCATCCTTCAGCCAGCTCAAAGTAAGCAGGACTGTGCTCATTCCCAGGTGTGTAACACTGAGGACTGTACAGCTCTAATGAAGTAGACTGGAACTGCATCAAGCTAGTGATAACAGCTCCCACAGTTCATGAATCAATCTCATCATACCATGCAGTTTTCCAGAAGCAAAACCACTGAAATACTTCCAAAAAAGCCTGAAGAGTTGGCAGTGCTGCAGAAAGAAGTGTAATGAGTATGTCTGAGTGCTTGCACATGCCTTGCACCTACAGAAATGAAAATGTTTTTGTTAGTATGAAACGACCTGAGAATGTCTTTATGGTTAACACTGTAGTCTGTAGAAAGCAGATATACAAATATGCTTGATGAGTTATTCATATGTACAATTCATTCTTAGAAGCTTGACTAAAATAACACATACTCTTTTAAATCACTGTTAAACAGAGGTTTCCCAACTAAGAATGGGTAGTATTTTGCACTGTCTCACTGAAAACATTACACGGAATATACTTTTCATTCAGTGAAAATATAGTAGGATCAGAATTTTCTCTACTGTTGCAAACTGTATTAAGAAGCTTTCACACTGAGATTTACTTTCAATTTGTGAGTATAATGATATGATCATTGTTCCAGATTGGCTCCTGCAATCTCTCTACTCCAATTCCCATTTCTTCATTCTTGTGATGCTTCTTAGATGTCTGTATACTATTGCACTTTTATCACATTTAGCAAATCTAACCTTGAACATTTACCTTCTCATGCAGCTTTAGGGACAGATAAAGAGTCCACTACTATGTACAACTGTTTTTATGTCCAAATGGAAGGTCAGATTTTACTAGCTGATGAATCACTGTTGTCCATTAACCATGTGTAGCTGCAAATACTAGAGTCTCTGACTGTAGCACTTGCTAATTTTGAAATAAATGTAGCCCAGTGATTTAGCAAGTACTATTAGAGGTTTCTCAGATTTATAGAATTTCTATCAAACACCAGTTATATTTTATTTATTTATTTATTTATTTAATTTGTCTTAAATGAAGTTTGTATATTACTCAAAGCAAGAACAAAATGCTCTTTGAATTCTGGATACAAACAAAAATACTGAAAGTAAAACTGTTAACACCTGGGGAGAAGCAGTTGAGTGGATGAAGACTTGGCACAGTATGTGGGTATATGAAGCATTAAAACATGACACAATATTAAAGGGGAAATATTAACCAGTCAGAAAGGCAACACAGGTCTTGAATGAATTTCTTCTTATTATTATTTATTTTTTTTTAGTCAATTATTATAACTTCTAATTAGAATTGCACAATATTCAGGATATTGTATTTCTTTTTGTATCTTAATCAAGTTAAAAAAAAAAAAAGATTAAAATTAAAATGATTAAAAGCTTTTGCATTTACATTATAACTCTGACATTCATGTCTTTAGGAATACATTAGTGCTGGATTTAGGCACTGTTTGTTGACACTGGTTGTAAACTACTACATTATTGTTGCAGAGTATCTGATGTGTAACACATTCTTCTTGGAGGTGGTGAGCCAGAAATCATGCAGTATTAATATTTTTCACATGCAGAAAAATTCTGTAAACTGGTTGATAAATATCCAAGACAGAAGTACATTAGAACATTACAGAATATTTAAAAATACATCAATGTAAAAAATTACTCCTATATACAACAGATATTGTGACTTCAATTTTAATAGCTAAGTGTAGCAAGATATCATATAATCATATAATAGGGATGATAATTTTCACAATCAATAGTGGTACCACTAGTTCTCATAAAGAAGTAACTTACCCTGGTAACCTTCTCCGCCCCCTTACCCCCCCCAAAAAAAAAACATCCCACCATAATACATACATTCTTATGTAACACAAATAAAACCCAGTGAACGGGCTGCACACATTTATAAAAGGAAAAGGTCAGAAGTAAAGGAATAAGTTAAACTGTGGCTGTTCTAAATATATTTATTAGGAAAAGAATAGGAAAAAAATAGGTAAATAAACATATATGAATGTCAGAGAAGAATGAATCAACTGCACAAAGTATCTAATTACTTTCTCAACCAAATTAAAGCAATGTTAGTCATATGTAACAACCTCTATCTAGTCATAGGTTAAAAAAATGCTGAGGTTACATCTTCATTTTATAATATTTCACATGATTCTGACTAATGCATTAGGAAGGAAATCACACTGACTTTGATGTGTAATAATTGAAATCTTTATATTTTGATTACTTCTGCATTCACTTACACTCAGATAACCCATGAAATTTTGCTGGAACTTTTTGGCAAGTCATGCCAGAAACTGTCCAATAAATTCAGCAGGGATTTTACCAGGAAAAGATGAAAGTCAAAACATTTTATTCTTGTAATTTAAAGGTTTTCATGCAAACTTCTTAGTCTTCTTGTAATCATAACACATTGTCCAATCAAATATATCTTTTACCTTATTTTGAAGAATGTGGTCTTTGTTTGTGGTGGTACCCTGAGATATCTGAAGGCCTTGAAAAGTTGAACTGTTATCTGTCTTACAAACTCAACTTCAAACACTTGTTAAAAACAATAGATCTCCATGTCATTACAAATAGTGAGCTGAAGATCACTGCTAAGACTTCGAGAGAACATCTTAAAGTCGCTGGAAATAAACCACAGACAGATTTTATACTTAAAATTTTATTTTCCTTTGGTGCAATTAAGAATGTCTGACAATCTGTGCTGAAGAGATCAGCTGGAATATAGTGTCTCTTAGAAATCATGAATAAGTCATATTGGTAAGCTTGCACTGGAAGCTAGCAAGTGCTTGTTTCATTGTTTGCCTGCACTGCTCTTTCTGCAGAATCTTAAAAGAGGACTTAATTTAACATTTCAACCAAAGTCCATCGTCTGCCCATGGAAGAGAATGCACTAATTGATCTCAGAAAACAGCAGAGCACATGGTTATTGCAGCTGCTGAATCACAGTTGATCTAGAGAATCAGTTTCTAATCTTTCCTACTCACTGTGACCCAGAGTTCACAGAACACTGTGTAGCAGATCAACTCTTCTCCAAGTAGTGTTTCTGTGCAGTAGCTCCTTTCCTTGAAGGTGAGAAATTAGAAACCATAAATGACTTTCTTATTCCATTCCTATCTTTTTCTCTCCTTGCTAAACTGTACTGACCTACAGGAATCGTTAACTTTCATCCATTTGCTGGATGACCTACAAAAATACTTTGAAAAATGGAAATAAGGTTATAAACTCCGGCTCTTATCATAGTGTGTCATGCTGGTAATTTATTACAGGATAGAATAAGCAGTTTGTGGGAATTTCTCTTTGGAAATAGCTCCAGGGTTTTCAGTCCTGTTTCCAAACTTTTCTTTTATTGTTATTGGTTCTCCAGAGAATGTTTTATTTTTAATTGAGAGCTTTCCTTTTCCCTTAATAACAAAAACAAAAACAACAATATAGTAATAGTAATATAGTAATATGAACAATATAATAATATGAAATCCAATTTAACAAAAGGAATCATGTAGGATTTATTGCTGAAACAGGATTTAAGCTCATGAATTGAAAATATAGGTCTGTATTGATTTATTGCACTAATTTGTCTGTGGCATTAAGCAAATTAATTGTTATTTTTGTGCCTCAGTTTGCTTATTTGTAAAACAGGGATAATAAAACTATTTACTTCATAGGAACTTTTTGGAAGGTTTAATTATGGTTTTTAATGGCCCTTTGGTGCATTGGACAGTAGATGCTGTGTCAGTTGCAACACACTATTGTTCCCATTTGTCTTCTCTGTCATGAGAGTTTCTCTCTTACAAAGTCTTATAAATGTGCATTATACTTAACAGTAACCAGGTCCTTATGTCTGATGCGATCTAGGAAATATACTATAACAGTTCTTTTTCCAAAATCTGTATTTTATGTCTCTGAGTAGATTTAGGTCTAGAAAACTGGAATAAAACCAAAAGTTTTCTTCATAACAGAATAAGAATGGTGAACACTGTATTTTATTTCTGCAGGTGTGAGAAACTGGTTGTAATAATTTAGCATTCTGTGGCACAGCCATATACTTACAGAAATGGAAGAATATAATTTGTGCCATTCAGCTCAAGATAAAGTATCATCTAGATAAGTCATTGAGGTAATTTTTACCAAATGGTTTCACATTAAATGTTCTGAATGCCAAAACCATTAAATTTGCAATCTTAATTATCTTGTCCAGAGCTGTTGTAGATCTCTTCTGAGATCATTAACTTATGTTTGAAATGCACTATTAATATTATAAACAATTTTCAAGGGATAACTCATTTTCTCTCTCTTTTTTCTTATGAATGCATCATCTTGCTCGTACAGTGAGTTTGTTCATTAAGGGGGCATATGGGTGCAGCCAGTTGTGTTTATAATATTACAAAAATCTATCAATCCTACCTACCAAATCATTTTCATGTGTTGCAGGTGCTACCTATTAGAAGGAAAAATGAACTTTGTTGTTCTTTAATTAAAGTTTTGATTACTTAGTAATCATTCTAAAAAGAATAAAATTAGAAGTTCTACTGTGGAGTGTCCAGTGAGGTCAGGAAATATCAATAGCCAGTAAGTTAATGCTACTAATATCTGTACATCTACACTTGTGGTATATGAGTGGTGTGTGCCATATTGGAAGTCAAACCTCACAGTTTGCTATGGTCAGAGCCTCCTTCTCACCATAGCACATCCTCTTTAAGTAATCATTTTCTTTTTCTGTTGCCTGATCTTCTTTTTTTCTCTTCTTGAGTCTATCTTGCTTTACATATTACCAGCTATTTCAATAGACCGAAATAACCTTTGTGAAAATAAGCTTAAATTGGATAAACACTGCCAAATACTCAATTTTGTGTCCTTCTCCTTCAGAGTACAGGGGTTGTCAGGGCAGAGTCTGGCATCCAGGGCCTGTCCCACCACCCCAGCCAGGAGCAAGGCAGCCTGGGGCACTGGAGCAGAGCCAGCCCTAGGCATCAGGCACCTCCCTGGTGGTGGGCTGAGAGCAGGCTGCATTTTGAGCCCACAGCTCAAGAAATCAAATGGCCAGGCAGGTCTGTGAAGAGCTACTGACTATCCCTGCTGTAGCCTTGTTGGAACAGGGGCATAAATCTGGTCCTAGGCTGTGATTAGGGGGCCTGTCATCACGCTCAAGACACCAAGGTTCTACTCTCAATTTAACAGAGTCTCCAGAGTGACTTTGACCAGTTTACACTGTCATATTTTCATCAAGATGGAGAATTAAAGTGGGCCAAGGATTATAGGTTGTTTGCATGTGGTCTGCCTGTTTAGAAAGCAATACTGCAGTAGTACAGATAATAGTTTAAAGAAAAACGTGGAGTAGTCCCATGCCAGTCACCTCAGTGCCAGAGAACAGATTCAGAGACATTTAACTTATCAGTGTAGATAAAGCACAGCTGCCTTAGGACACATCTGAACTGGTGATGGCAGTGCTCTGCCGAGGCAGTGGTGCTTATTCAGGTGTTGAAATCAACCCAGATGAAAAACTGTGGAGCATTCTAACTAAAGTGGATTTATCAGTCTAAGGGACTTCACCTTTTTTCTTCACATCCCACTAAAACCATCCTGCACAGAAAAAAATACTCCTGATTCTGTAGCGTTTTGCACATCACAGCATTTCACAACTGCACTTCTTTCTCTAATCCTGTGCTGAATTGACCTTACAGTGGTGCTTAACACTTGTGAACTCTGGTAGGGTGACAATGTGGATGAGAATCATCTGCCTCAATGAACATGTCTGCACCCAGAGCTGTCACCTTCAACTTCATTTGTAGCCACTAGAAGAAAATATAAAATCTTGGATGCAATTAATCTCACTGTAATTTTCTGAAATAGACCAGGAGAGTATTTCTCAGGAAATTCATTTTTTACCCTGTTGATATATACTAAAAACAACAACGACAAACTGAACAAACCAAACAAGTGAGACTAGTTCAGAAGTTGATGTACAACACAGTTGTATAAACACTGATTAGAAGGCTTTCACACTTTTTTTTTTAAAAAAAAAAACAAAAACTTTTTTTTTTTCCTTACTGTTGGCTTATTCCCAAATCTTTATTTTTAAATGTAATTCACATTACCTGATATGTTCCAAAGCAGATCTGCATCACTATAATACATATAATTATTATGACAATTATTTGTAATCTCCACTAAGGTTAGAACACTGTACAATAATGCAGGGAGAGAGGAGGTCACCAGCTGTCTATCCTTCTGGAAATAGGAGGAATTTGCACACACTTAGATACTAAAGGATCTTCTGGAGTGTTATGAAAATATAGTGGTAGCTGAAATACATTCTGGGCTGTTTCCATACCAGGAAACCATTATCATGATAATTTAACACCTGTATCACTGGTTTTTGGTAGTGCAACCTGTAATCAGAATCTGAAGCAATCTCTGAAACAGTTACAATTTAGATTGCAGTTTAATATAAAACAATATTGGTTCTGAGCACTTGGATCACAGAATGCAGAACACTCCACTAAGCCATGATTGTAATAAGTAAGTAGGATTTACCATAGAGAAGGGTAATAATATAATTCTATAGACTTGAAATATATCCAGCCTTTACTGAGTTTGTCTCTAGAGCAAGATGGCCCATTTTTGGCAGTGATACCATACAGAATGTTTTCATGAGGCATCTTTCTGATAGTTATGTTTAGAATAGGCCCAGTACACACTTCTAATTTTCCTTTAGGCCGTGGTTTTGAAAGGCAGTCAGGATAACTCAGGAAACAGAGGAGTCTCGTGAAAAGAAAGTTTTATCAATGCGACATCTCAGGTATTACACATGAAGAAAAATAACACAGCCAAGCAGAGCTGTCAACACTCTGTTGTGTACCTTCCACCTCCACTGTCTCACCAATACTGACAAAGTCAGTGGGACCCAGTAGGCACAGTGTAGATGCCTGTAAAGACTTCTGTCATGAGAGATAAGGAGAGAGAAGATACCCGAGCCTATTTCTCCCTGCTTAGTCCTTTGAAGCTGGTTAGGAAAGGAAAATTAAGTCATGTCTCCCAAAATGTTTATTTGTTTTTGTGCTGACAATGTTAACAGAAACATAGGCTTCAGTGCTACTATAATGTCATTTGTACACATATTTTAGACAAATCATCATTTTTATTTTGTTTTGTTTTGTTATAGTTTCTTCTTCTTTTTTTTTTTTTCTTTTTTTCTTTTTTTTTCTTTTTTTTTTCTCTATCTTTTTTCTCTTTAGTGAAACTGCCACCTATGCAAATTTTCCAACTACACAGAGCCCTAGGACTGGCCAGAGGGGCTGGCATCAGAACCGTGAGTTAGATTGAGGTGAAAAGAAATCTTAGCCATTGCACTTATTCACTGTGATAGGTTCCAGGCCAACCATCATGTAGAATCTCTACCACAAGATAATTCAGTAGGAAAGGTAAAGAGATCTTGTCTTTTTTTCTTTTTCTCTTCTCTCTTTTTTTTTTTTTTTTCTTTTTCTTTCTTTTTTTTTTTTTTTCTTTTTCACCTGAACAGAACTGAGTATCTGAAATGGAAAAAGCTGTGTGAAATTTGATTTCCTATGAGCTTCCCCTTAAAGTTTTGAATAACCTAGTCAAAAGTAAAGTGTGTGGCCACATTTACATAGCCCTCGTTTTCAGATCCCCTTGGTGAATCCCCTCCCCAGGTGAAGATTTCAGGTGTCATCATCATTGTTAAAAAGTGGTTCTGCCACATTGCACCCTGAATGCTAGTGATTTCAGTGGCATTCAGATACCTGAATAATTGGAATGTTCTTAACCATAATCACTTGTCAAAACCTCCTCCATAGAACAGTAAAGTCAGTGTAAATTTAAAAACTGTTTGAATGCCCTCTTAAGGAGAATGTTTTAACCTTGCCTGACAAGAAAGACCTGAGACTTGGTAATAAAAGTAGCTCTATAGGTTACCCTATGACTGCAGGGAAGCCAAACTGCTCTATTTTCAAGCTTGCTAATGATAGCACTCACTTGCAGGCCCAACTTTGAGCTAAGACTATGAGGGTTCAACAATCCAAGTCCTAAAATTACTGAGTTACTCTGATCTGAAGTTCATATTACAGTTTTAAGACAATTTTCATGTAAATTATTTTGCTTCTAGCAGCATCCACCGTTATGTATACAGTAAAATTAAAAACAATTGTCCTTTTAGGCTTCACACAAAAGCTCTCAAGAAGGAGGGATGTTGAGCATTCATTTGTTACAGGGCTCTCATGATTAATTCTTACAGCTTTTGCGTCAGGCAACTAATGTGCCTCTCTCGTGGATATTTGTCCTTACTTCCTGTCACATCATTGTAAAGGAGAGCAAATAGAAACAATTTTTTTGTAAAGATTTTGTTATTTGTACATTATGAGATATTATTGTCTTGTCCAACAGAAAAAAAACCTCCTTTTGTAAGTTCTATTGATAAGTAGTTTGAACCCATCTCTGATGAATGCAGGAAGGAGCTGTTTTATGTATCACATTATGAGAAAAACAGTAGCAAATGACTCACCTTTATTTTATTTTATTTTTCAGATTTTTCCAAATTAATATACATCCAAATATCTTGGAGTTTGAAATGACTTCAGCAAAGCTTGACATGGTAATAATGGCTCACACTTGTGCTAGTTATTCTCTAACTGGGCCCTTAGCCATATTATTTGCATTTTGTCTTTGCTCCCAACTATCCTTCTTATGTTCTTGTCAAAGCTATTACACTTGCTTTTACAAAGAAAGGAGGCTATCTGTATTCCCAACATTCTGGGACAGAATAAAGGAGCAAACACTTCTGCACAAAGCTCCTTTGAGCTATTTAATTTACTTTGTGACAAAAGGAAAGATGACATTGAGCACTCTACAAAGAACAAAATTATTTCTTAAAACATGAAATACAAATGATAATTCAATCATTAGGAAAAATTCTATTAAGTTCAGGAAAATTCCATTATGCTTACTTTATTACAGGCTGTGAACTATCCACTACTGTAGTGGGATGTAAGTTTTGTCAATTTTTTTTAAGGCAGACCTAGTAACCAAAAAATCTACTTTAAAATGTAGATGCATTACACTGTCTGATTTCTATTTTATTGAGAACAGTTAAAAGAATAAACAGCAATGAACAACAGAAGAAAAGGAACAACACCATCTTGGCTCAAGAACAGATGGGAAATTTTCAGTGGGAACAAAACAGAACAAAGCTGTTATTCTCAGTATAAGGAACATTTGTATCCTTACTTTTAAAAATGTATTTTAATAGTGCATGGCTTCCTGTAAATAAAGAGTATACCACACTGAAAGAAATAAGTTAAAAAAATTAATGATAACTAAAACCTGCAGTTTCTGGCTGTTCAGTGGTAGTCTTCAAAAGTTAACTTATAAAAGTTGCATTTAGTGCCACTTGCTGGGAAAAACAAAAAGTGTCTGAAGGTTTCAGCATTTGATTACTGTCAGTTTATATAGGTGATGGTTTGAAAATTGACTGTTTGGATTTTTTTTTATTTTTATTTTTTAATTTCTTTATGACTAATATCCTCTTACATGCAGTAAATCTCACTTGGTCAGCAACTGCTGATCCATAAGAACAAAGACCTCTTCTAGATGTTGTCTTTCATCTTATATTTGTCAGTCCTGGGCAGATGTTTCAGACAACAAGAGGCATCTCAGACAAGACTGTTGTAAGGTAAATAAAATTCAAAATATTTTAAATAAGGCAGCCCTTAGTTCTTAGTGGAAATCATCCTAAAAGCTAACTCCTGAAGTTTTTATTATTGTTATTATTATTTTATTTATTGATCTATTTATTTATTTATTTATTTTTCTGTTTCTGAAAAAGAAGTAAATTCTGCTGAGGTTAGGAGATGTGGGAGACTTCAATATTTCCCAGATCCCAGCATGTATGTCAGAAAAGCCTTGATGCCATAACATTAGCCAGGTAAGATTCATGGTACTCTGAGCAGTAAAGAGACCAGAGAGCTCTCTCTCATTTTGTCTGTCACTCTCTCTCTCACACACACTCACACGCATCATATCCCAGCAGGTTATGCTTAGGTGCAGCTTTAACATTTGTAATTCAGTGACATTTGAACAATACATCTGTAAGATGCAAAGTTGCAATATTCTACCAGCATTTTTGTGTTGATCACATAAAGGTTACAATAAAGCTTTTGGAAAGTCTTAGTCATTGATTCATTATCACAAAATATCAACTAATCAAATTAAAAGCAGGTAATAGCAATGACAAATGGGGGAAAAAAAAAGGAAAAAGTCAGCTCTTGACATCAGTGTAAGTTTACTGGTTACAGACTGCACAAATTATATGCACTCACAGAGAATGAATTAGCTGAAAGGTTTATTTCCCGACAGATACAACTACATGAAATAGATGACTCATTATCTCCACAATTGTTAATTTATATTTGTTCTTTAGTAGAAACAGGAGGAAGGAAAAACTGGAGAGGGTAAAGTACTGTATTACGTGATGTCGTTTGGTGTATTACAAAGCTTTCATCCACAGAAATTTTTGTTTGGTGGGGAGAGACTCATTAAAAACAGAGCAGGCCTCACCTATTGCAGAGTGAAAGTAACAATTATTGTCTTTGCTAACATTAATTTTCTATTAGCAAGAAGTAGAAAGAGACAGATTTCCACGTAATAGATGATTCCCTGTAACATTTATACACTCATTAGTATTCACCTACATGAAATTGTAGGGAGGATCAGAAGAAATGGTAGCAATATAGCAATGGTAATGGGAGGGTGGTTGGACTAGAGGATCTTGTAGGTCCTTTCCAATCTTGTGATTCTGTGATTCTATGATTCTATGAAAAAGTGTTCAGTCCTCACTCATATGACAAGTAGGCCTTCAGTGTAATAGTGAATGTCCCACTTATGCAGTGTTATACTACCTTGTTGTCAAATTTCTCAGAAAAGCTCCTCATCTTTGACACAAAAAGTTTTATCTTGAGTTAATTTAGCAGATACAGCATTTTGTGTCTATTATATGCCATTGTTATGGTGGTTATCCTTGGCTTCGTAGTAGTTGTGCAATCTTCTCACTAGCATAGCATTTAACTAATACATACTGTCAGTCAACAGTAAATGCACCTAGTGTTTAAATCAGAATCATAGAATCACAAAGTTGGAAAGGACCTACAAGATCACCTAGTACAGCCATCCTCCCTCTACCCTTACTATCACAAGCTACTAAACCATATCTTGCAGCTCCTCATCCAGACTTAACTCCACTATCTACTACCCTCTAGGCATGGCCCTCAAGCCAGATCCTTACCCAAAGGAGGGTATACCTGTCCATGTCATGGGCAGCCAGTTTCCCCAAGAGAATACTGCGAGAGACAGTGTCAAAGGCTTTGCTGAAGTCTAGGTAGACTGCATCACTGGCCTTTCCCTCATCTACCAGTCTGGTTTCTCGCTCCAATTTACAGGAGGGAGGCAAGCTTCTATTGATATATTATGCCCGGCGTGAGATTAAGAAGAAAACATTCAAATGTTGTTCAGACCAGTTTATTAGAAATAATAGTCAGCTGAGGGGATGGGGAAGGGAGAGCGGCAAATACCAAAATTAGGGTGATGGGGATGGGAAAGTGGGCGATAGAAAAGGTAAGAAAAGGCAAGAATTGCATAAAAGCGGGGATAGTAACCACCTGGATGCAGCAGTGTCCTGTCGCACGTTGTTTCGTTGGTCCGGGGCAGAACAGGTGCAGGGGAGAGGAGCAGCAGAGTGGCAGGCCACAAGCAGCAGACTGGTGCAGCGCAGAGCAGGCGGTGGAAGGAGCAGCGAGTCTCACAGGCAGGCATACAGGTGTTCACATAGTGAGGCATCTGATGTCAGAAAACCTACTTGTTCATGTAGAGAGGCATCTGATGCCAGAAAACCATCTTGTTCATGTAGTGAGGCATCAGATGTCAGAAAACCTAACTTCATGGTTTGTCCATGCTTTTGATATCCTGCTTCTTCCCTGCCTACATGACATTCCTGGGGGCTTAGGTCAGAGTCATGTGAGTACCCCTGAGATGGCCATCTTCCTTGAGATAAGCCCACACATAAGACCACTTCACAACCATTCATCTGCAGCTTATCTCTCTCTTGTTGCCCCTGAACTTGTCCATTTGTTTCACTCAGACAAAGGATTTCTCATCCCCTGCCCAGGGCTTTCCTGGACTTGTCCAACATCAGCAGACTTTGAGGCAATAGTGTAAAAAGCATGGTCTCTTACATCTGGTCATCCAGTTGTAGATGGAGATGAGTTTGGTCAAGTATATTCCTTTTGGGAACTGATGCTGGCTGGGAGTGAGTATAGTCCAGACATTAACACTTAATGCTACTTGAGATACACTAAGGTACCTAAGAAGTCCTGAATGCACATTAGTGGAGATGATACATTTTTCTGTGTAAACAACTGAATCTCATTCTTTTTAATGTCTAGATGACTCATTCTCTGGTGTTGAAATGAATACACCGTAAAACTCCTGATTCAGCAATTCAGCAGCTAGGAGTAGGTAACAATCATCATCAGAGAAACACTTAGATGCTAGACAGGATACCCTACATATTCTTAAGTGGCTTTTTTTTTTTCTTTTTTTTTTTTTTTCTTTTTCTTGTGTGTGTGTGGGGATGGGGGGTGGGAGGGGTTGGAGGAAGGAAGAAATGGAGAGGGGGAAAATGGTGAAAAAATCTGTATAGCTGTACAGCTGTAGCTGTGCTGTCTCCAAACGATGTCCCAACTTGCCCAGAATAAGACTGTGTAATTCTCCTTCTGTATCATACTTGACAAGGGTTGCTAGTGCTTGTATAGAATATATGTCAGATATTGTATCCAGTGGTATTTGCAAGAGAAATCTTGCTTTTACAATTACTCCATTCAGAATCATGTGAACAGTGCTATCACTCACTTCGTATCCTATAGCCACACTCATCTATCTCAAAATGTTTACTCTTCTCCATAACAAGCTCTACGGTTTTCTTCTCCACTCTTTCCTTACTGAACTGAGTACTGCTCAAAAAATAAACATTTCAAACAGAAATATGAAAGAAAGATGAAAGATCTTTTCTATTTGACTTTGTCACATCTCTTAGAAAGCACTTGAATCCTTAATTTAACTCCTGAATACAGTAAGATTATTTACAGTTAATTTACTACTCCAGGGCACAGAAGTAAGGTTGTCTGAGTATATATTGTAAATCAATACTTTCTATGTTTCAGATGATTGAAGGAGCTTAGGCCACTATTTTCTAAGACTATATCTAAAAATAATATTTCATTATTTTTTATGAATCTTTATGCATAGTAGACATTCATGCCAGTCAAGTTGTATTTAATTGATCTAACTGATATTGTGGTAATTAACATTATTGTAAGGACCTAATCAAATATAGAAAATACAGATTTTTATTTTTTTTTTCCTACTCATTCTTTTTTCAGTCTTTCTAGCTAGAAATTTTAGATTTTATTTTAATGAATGAATTGTTGGTGTTTCTGAAGTTGATTTTAATTCTTGCAGCAGTGAGTCCCACAGCTGAAGCACAATAATTGGGACATTCATCTCACTTATGGTTAACGTGGGAGGTTAACCTTTAATCTGCCATAGCAATGCATCTATCACTACAGATCAAAACAATGAAAATTAAAACAATGCTTGAAATTGATTCAAGATTTTCTTCAGTCAGACATCTGTCTTCCCATAGTTAATTAATCAAATAAAAAGTCATTCTAAGTTGAATTAATGTAAAATGTTAATTAATTATATATATGTGTGTTTATTTTATACACATATTTATATATATTTCAATTTCTTTAGGAGTATGGGCCAGAGTATTGATATTAAAAGGTAGTACCATAGTATCTATACTTTGCAATAACACTAGTGACATAGTAAGTTAAGTTTTTTCAATGTGTATTCTCCAAGCTTGTGGCTAACACTGATCTAGAAAGCATAAAATATTTGTTTAAATACTCTCCCCATTTAAAATCAATAATCTGTTATCTTACTGTAAGCACAGTATATGACATAAAAATAGAATAACGTTTGAACTGCATTTTCTTCAAGGACCCTTTAGAGTGTTTCAAACAGTGCAGAACCATTTTCTCCCCAATATCTTTTGTGACTGACTTGAAAGCTGTAGGTCTTTCAAATCCATGTCCATATGCCAACTAAGTACATTCTGTATTTATTTTTGCAGCAGTGTGTTTGGTTTGACAGGGAACAGTGGTATAGCGGGCAATAAGTGCAGTATGTAGTAGAAGCTTTGTAACAAGGGAGATTAAACTGTAATTGCTACTTTTATCTTTTTCATTCTTTAATGTAATATTTTGATCCTATTTAATGTTCTACAAAAGGTGTTATATAGGATTATGGTCAGCCTTTCAAAAGCCTGTTTAGGGCCCGTAATTAAGAAGATGGAGGAGAGGCTGCCAGTGAAAAAATGACTTTTTATTTTAGTTGTTGGATTATGTTTAATCTTTTCAAATGCTGGATGCTGTTCTGACTAGCAATTCAATTATATACAGCTTGATTCTTCTTGAATTCACTTTAAAAGTTCAGGTTCATTTTGAAGTTTTGTTATTATAACAGAAAAAATATATATATTTTATCAAATGACAGACATACTCCATTAATTTTCTACTCCTTCTGGAAAAAAAAGTGTTTTTTAAAGGACCATATAATAGGGAAACACAAAAAGAAGCATCACTATAAAAGAGGCTGAACTTCCATTGCTATCCTGGTAATAGGACACTGCCAACTTCTTGTATGGAAACTATACACAGGTATTCACAAGTCACTGCCTTCTAGTCAATAAACTCAGGCTTTCAGCAAAAGTGGCATATAGAGACTTTTTATTGTATCAACAGGAAAAGTCACCTGTTATATCAGTTTGTGACTCAATTTATTCCCAAATAAACTTTGCAAACATGAATGGATCAGTGAATTTCACAAAGTATTTTGTATCCACTTCTCTGCTTAGTAATTTTTTCTGGCTTCCTGGTAGATATTTTATTCTTTCAAGAAGTTAGTTTTTTTTAAATGCATTTTGACTCAGATTTTTTACCATTTTGGATTATGCTTAATCATGCACAGGCTGCTTACAAATTATTACCAAGCAAACAACAGAACTTTGCAGATATGTAAATGACCTTAGGTAGCAAAAGATAGAGAGAAAATAGATCTCACTGCAAAGTATTCTTTCATTTGAGGAAAATTAAAAATAAAATAAAAAAAATCAACAAGAACACCAGGTTAAGATCAAGTCTACCTCACTGATTCACACAAAGCCTTATAGGAATAAAAGGAAATTGTTCTTGTGTTTTGTTTTGTTTCCCTCCATTCTTGGCAAATAAATCTTTCACTTTGACAAAATTGCTGGTGTTTACTCCAGTGTGACAAGATTTTGTCATGCTTGAAGAAATTTCAGGCTTTTAGGTAAGTGATTCATTTTCCTAGCCTCTATCTCACGGAGTTTAATCTGATATTAACAGATAATTCTGGATTTTGTCGTGTATGGAAGACTCTTGGGTAATAGTTGTTATAAAGAATAATCTCTGCAATGGTTCTTGCTCTGGCTATACAAATCATTGTAAGTTTGTTGATTTTTTGCCTACAGCACTGTAAGTTTTAGAAGCTCCAGAGGTGTATGAAGATTTTGCTACCCTCAGATTTTTAAGAATTCTGTATAAAGCATCTCTGCAGAGACTGAACTCTGAGAATTCAACCATTCATACAAGGCCTGATTGTACTGAAGGAATTTGTGTTGGTAACCTATGCTGAATTCATGCTTTGCTTATTTGCTTGGTGATAACCACCCGCGAAGTCCTCATCTCCTCACAAATGAAGGGGTGAGAGGAAAAACAGGCACTACAATGTCTTGTCCTGAATCAGCTCAGTGTTTTTCTAGCCAACATGCCTAGAACCAAAGAACATCAAAAGCAATCCCTAGACACACGGATTGTATTAGGAATGGAATAAGAAGTCTTAAGCCTAGTTCCTGGCTTGTGTTGGATTATTTTTACACAGCTTTTGTATTTAAGGAGGATTATGGCACATATGGTCATTAAGATCATACAATCTTTTCAGATTCCTATAATACTTCAAGGTGCAACAAAATAAGTTAAAGATGGAGAATAAAGACAGTCAGTCTTATGCCTTCTGATGGTTTAAATAAAAACTTATTGCACTCTTCAACAAGGCTATTTCCATACTTTTAAAAAATTGGGAAGAAATGCAGAAAAATTTTGTAGAATTTCTTACTAAAAGGACCTGGTGTGAATACAGTAATAATTATTCTCCATTTCTTCCAAGGTAATCTTAGGAGACCTTTTAGAGCTCTTATGATTTTGGTCTAAGAGCAAGGGAAACCGGTATTTAATTTCTATGCAATTTTAATGTTATTGTTATGATTCCTTCATTAAATGCACAATCATACATTCTACAGTTGTCGTGATGAATTTTAAAAATTAAAATTAAAAAATACTATTGCAGAAGTTTCTCATGCACAGTCCATTGGCATAATAATCTATAACCTTTTTTTTAGTACTGCTGTGATCTACTCTATCAATGCCTACTGAAGGAGACTTTAAGGCACTCATCCAAGCACACAGGGTAAGTATACATAATAAAAATTTCTATAAAGATTTTGGAAATAAAGGATTTTTCTGCATTGAACTTTTCATTTTATTTATAGGCATCAAAATCATTATCATACACAAGGGAAAAAATCAGTATCTAAATTTTCCAAATTTTCTCTTAAAGACTGAATTAACTTTTTCTTTGACAGGTTTCAAGAACCTTTAAGATTTTATTATTATTATCCGGTTTCTAACCTAGACAAGCTAACATACCATCAGTGCTGATATTACACTGCTTAATTATGTATTCTTCCTATGACTGGTTGTGCAGTTTGAAACCTGTGGCAATTTACTCAGGCTGTTCCTAGATTAAAGTTATAGCCTCCCGAATATAAACTTAAAGTTAGGTAGTTGAAAACTAATGGTCACAAACTTTGGAATGATTAATCTTTCAAACTCTTCTCATTTGAGCACTCATCAAAAGTGAAGGATATAAAATTCGCCAAAGTAATAGTGCAAGTTGGAATACGTATAAATAGGAGATGCTTACTTGATTTGAAAAAGATTGAAACAATTCTCTCTTACACTGAAAGTAGATGTCAATATGGAGTTTAATACTAAAATTGTCCAAATTATGGACAGTTTCTTAACTCTTTTGAGTTAGAGGCCCTGATGCGTACAGACTAATGTGAACACACATTTATATTGTACAATCTGGGAAAAATATCAAGCATTAAATTGATTTGTGATATAACAGCTTCATAATGATGCTTTCCTTCAGAATGATTTGAACTGCACTCAGTTCCTTTAGTCACTCTAAAGTAATTTGAAAGTGTCTCATATAGGTGAATCACAGAAAATAAAGTGTGGTGGTTTAACACTGGTAGCTGGCTCCTCACCACTGTGCCACTCTCTCACTCTCCCAGAACAAGGGGAGAAAATACAATGAAAATACAATGAAAAAATGGGTTGAGATAAGGACAGGGAGATCTGTAACTACCATTACAGGCAAAACAGACTAAGCATAGTGAGATTAATTGCTTATTGAAAACAGACTAGGGCAGTAAGAACTAAAAGCAAACCAAAAACACCCTTTCCGCTATCCACCCTCTTCTACTTCTTGCCATGGAGGAATTGAGTATGGGGGTTATGGTCAGTCCATTAATTATTTGTCTTTGCCACTTGTTCATGGCCCTGTTCCTGAGTGGGGTCCCTTCCATGGGAAGCTGTCCTTCTGAACTGATCCTGCATGAGCTTCCCACAAGCTGCAACTCTCCAAGCACTGCTCCAACAAGGCTCCGCACCACAGCATCCATTCTTCAGGAGCAGACCACTTCAGTACAAGTCCTTACAGGTGGCAGCTTCCCAAGCCCTTCTGCCCCACTGTGGGTTCCTCCCCACAGGCTGCAGCTCCAGTCTGGGGCAACTCCTGCGGGATATCCATGGGCTTTACCTCCTTCAGGCTTCACCCACTGCTTTGCCACAGGTTCTTTCATGACTACACAAGGAAATCAGGTCCTGTTGGTGCATGTGGTCTGCAGTGGGACAGCCTGCTCTTTCATAGGCCTTTTCTGGGCTGCAGAGAACTTCTGTTGCATGCTTGGAACATCTCCTGCCCTCCTTCTGAACTGATCTTAGTGTATGCAGATGGGTTTCTCTCTAGACTTGCTCACCGTCCCTAGTATTATGCAGCAATTTTTACTCTTATTAAAATCTGCTCTCGCAGAAGCAAAAACAGTATTGCTCACTGGCACAGCTTAGTCCAGTGACAGGTCCCTTTTGAAGCAGCTGGAACTGGCTCCTATCTGACATGGAGTGGCTGCAATGCTCTGCTCACAGAGGTCACACCGGAGGTCCCCTTTGCTACCAAAACCTTGCCACATGAACATAATACAGGAAGTGATGTATAACAGTAGAAGTTTGTAACATAATTAATGATTATTTATCTTATTTTTAAAGGTAAGAAAGAGCTGTGCCTTTTATCTTCTTTGGGCTGATTGCAGTGTGCTGAGATGATATTGATCCCTTCTCTGTGCTCATCTGGGTTTTTAATAATAATTTCAGAGTGAGATTACTTTCATGTAAGGTTAGGTACAAACAAGGCATGTTTGATTCCAGTTACTGTTACTGTCTCCAATGCAAGAAATTAGCTGAGATTGGTTAATGGTAAAACAGGTTCGGTATAAACGACTTCCCTGCTGCATGTGGACATCTAAGCCTAACTTTTTAAACTATTATTTGAATGGAGCTGTATGAACAGCAATTTTTGATGAGACATGGACCTACATTGGGCATAAATCACTGTTCCTTGGTTTCTGTGAAAAGAAACTCTCATGATCTCAACATATCCACTCACAGCAATGACAACAGACTGGTCGCTTTAGACACAACTAAGAAGGATGGCACATGAAAAATTCAGACCCCAGTGTTTTCTTTAAATGTTTTATTATTTAGATTAGATGTCTGCTTTTACCACATAATATTTTATGTGATAGAGGAGGAAGAGTACTTAAGTCCATCTTTCCTGACACAAGTCTGTTTCCTTTGACTTTCTATTGTCAGTAGATTTCATCTCCTAGTGAAGACCTCTTGAGTAAAATGGCAATACCCTGATGCTGTGTTCATTCCAGTTACAAACCAGGGTAAGATATACAGGTAGAGATTGTATTTTAAATCAATTAAATATGCTCTATATTTGTGTGTATCTGTAGAAAAATCCTATAATGTAGGCATGACTAGACCTTTTGCCCTCTGGAGATAGAACTGTAAGCAAGCCCTTTGGCTCAATAATCATCCTAGCGGGCTGCAGTGATAACTGTATACTTGAGTCAATACTCTAGCTTTTGTACCAGGTTGAATATATGGATTGCCTTCATGCACAATATATTGCTTCAGATCCAGCAAAATGTATGGTAGTTAGCATACAAATGCACAGCATACAGAAAGACCCACACTGGTTCAAAGTCTGAAAAGCATGTCTGGAAAAAAGGTCTGTCCAGTCAAACTAAAATATCAAATACAAAATAAGTTTAGAAATATCTTTTTCTTGTAAAATGAATCCAAATGAAAATAGCACCTATGATCATTTTGTCTAATATGGGTAATAATTATATACTTCTCATATTATGTATTACTCATATTATGTATAATTATATGTACATTATATATTATGTTCAATTATTACATATAATTATATATTATATATATTGTACAGTAATTTCTCTCATAGATTATGTAGAGTATGTAATAGCATAATACTTTATTAGTGTATTGCACTATACTGAATGTTATATAAGAAGTACTTCTACTTTCTTCATAAAGTGCATCAGATAAAATTTATTTAGAAATGTAAATTGGTTGATATAAGTGGATTTTGTGTGTGTATGTCTGTGTATGCGTGTGCTGGAGAAGTATCAAACAGTAGTCAGCATTTGACATGATGAAATTGATATAATGAAAATCAACAATTACTCCCTGGGTGTCAAGACCTCTTAATTAGCCCCTATATTATTTTTTTCCCATACAATTAGTAAATTATCAGTAAATTCAACCAAAATATTAAACAAAAAGCTTGACCAAAAATCTAACCAAATGAATACTATGTAGAAAACAATACAATGATTTGGAAATTGATTGGAGATTACCAGTTGAACCCTGGAGAGTAAAATATAGTGACTATGTACTGTTATGTTTACTTACTACACCTTCCAAATTAGTTAAAATCCAGTTTGAGTGTATTAAGAACTGAGAATATTAACAGCAGCCTAAATATTTAATGACCTTCCCACTTCTTGTGTTGTTCTACTTGAAAAAGTCTTCAGTCCCTTTCCAGTCTTCTTTGCATAGGTCTGTTATGATTCTAACTTCTCTGAGCCCTTCAAGACATTAAGAAGTAAGCTGAGTTGTGCATGAAAGGTGACATGGAAGAAGTGCAGAGGTTTATGCACTGGTAATACTCGAATGTCAGTCCTTTGCACTGAGGAAATCCATAATATTCATGTGGAAATTTTCAGTCTTTAGTTTTAGCCTGAGAGGGAGCACCTACAAACATCTTGTTATTTTAAATAAGAAACATTGTAAGTTTTCTGTACTATTTGGAAATCTAAGACTGTCAAGAGCAGCAGTAAGAACTCTGTAGCCACAAGCGAAAGGTAAACATATATTTCTCACAGATAAACACATTCCAACAGCTTCAGGCAAGGGTTTTCTTCCCTCATCAAGTGCTACTGCTTTGTCAGTGAATTGCATCTAGTTTGCTTTTACTGGAATAGCGCTCTGTTTTCCACACTGTGAATGTACTGAAGTTCTGGAATCTGAATATGGTGAAAAGGTAAATATATACCCTGAGTGACCTCAAGCAGATTGATGGCATACATAACGTTTCTCTTCTAGGATATGCCCCAAAGTTGTACAGCTACTCATTGGGATGGGCAATTGTGAATTATCTGACAGCACTTGCTATTCTTTTTCCCCACCAATATATATATATATATATAGATAAGATTCCATCAGGAGAGCTTTTCATATGAAAACATGGTAAAACATATAACTTCCCATTTGTCTGTCAGGACTTTCTTCACAAGCAAACATTATAGAGAGATAGAACAAATTTTTTCCTAGCAGGAAACCCACTATTTGCTTAAAATGCTCATAGTGGATTGTGAAACAACTGGAAATAAATTTTGAAAGAGCAATGAACAATATTCACTGTGAGTTCCATTTTTGCAGTGTTTTTTGCAATGCCTTCAAACCTCTAGAAAAATGATCTAGGAATCTAAACTTCTGAGGAGAAACTGCCTGTCAGTCCAGTTTATTTACTTCTATATGAAATTACCTTCTTACACAAATCTAAATGACATCATTTCAAAGCAATAAGTTCCAAAGCACCAAGAATGTGTCCTATTCAGTTACATGCATGTATGAACATGCAAAAACACACTTATACAGAACTACACGTCACTTTTTTTCTTTCTTTTTCTTTCTTTCTTTCTTTTTTTTTTTTTTTTTTTTTTTTTTTTTTTTTTTTTTTTTTTCTACTGCACAAGCACATGCATAGTGAAATAGAATTTTTTAGATGCTTGAAAATAGATTACTTCATGATAGGGACAGTGCAGTGTAATCATAGTGCACATGATGTCATGATGTAGAATATTGACAGCAACAGCACATAACCATGACATTCAGTTACATAGAAATGTGGATTCCTTCTCCTTGTTTCCAATTGCTCTTTTATAATTTCATGTGATATCAAAACAGATTGACGTAGACAGTTTTAATAACTATCTCTGAAAGCAAAGATGGAATTCATAAAAATTTGAATCTTTTAAACCCAAGGTCTTACAAAGAAGTCATCAATTGCCAGTTCTATTAGTTTTGATACCAGGTCTATGCAACAATTTATAGGAAATCATCAACAGAAAAGGTAAGGATGAGAAGTGATCCACACATAGTTGACAGACATTTATATAAAAGAAATCTGTGGCATCCAAATGTAACTAAGTCTGACTCCTGCACTAGTAAATTTATATGACATAAGAGGCTAAGCTCTGCTAGGAGGATTGATTGATAAGATTAGAATGGTCTGTTGCTTTGGACCTATCAGGATAATAAGTATGAAGAATGACGACACAAAGCTCTCTACAGAAGTTCTCAAGTGAAAAGAGAGTTAAGATCGCAGAGATCATATTTATTTGTAACAAGGGCATATTAAATAAACCTTAATATTTCCTAAAAGTAAGAAAAACACTGCAGACTCTATCTATAATGCTTCATTCATCATCAGTACACAGCTCTGATTGTCACATATTTTTTATGCATTTGTTATTAATATTTTAGTAATTTTTGTTTTTCTAAATATTCAGTCAGTCGTACAGACAGAACTTAAATCTGCCAATATAATGAAAGAATATCGTAATGACAGTGAAAATTTCAACAAAAAAGACACAGATTATTAATGAAATGATAAAATGGTGTTATATGAAAGGATGACTCAATTATGTAACAACATTCACTCAATATCTTGAGAACAGAATGGAAATTTACAGGTATTATAGGTATTATGAAAAATGATAAATATTCAAGTGCCAAAAAACCCCCTGTGAGGTGGGAAAGAATTATAGCTTGTATTTACAGAGAGATAAAATTATGCCCAGTAACTTTATATGCCTTCATCTTGACACACCAAAAGGGAAATGCTTGTGTTTTGAGTTTAGAGTTGATGAAAACCTACTGTTATAAGAGAACATAATCACGAAACACAGAATAGTGTCTATAAGCAATAAGAAAACTTTTCAATTGAGATTGAAAGGAGTTTTTTTATTTTTATTTTCAAAAGCTTAAACTACTATTCATCCACTTTTATGTTTCTAAGATTAGATCTTAACTTTTATACTGAAACATGCTTTTTTTCATATTATGTTCACAATTTCATAGTTTCCGCTGTACTGTTTGGAAGGAACATTAATCCTGAAAGTATTTAGTCTTTTGTTAGCTCTCACTAACAACTTGCTTTTTGTTCCTTCTTTTCAATTAATAGTTTACATTTATATTTGGAACGCTTCAATATACAATCCTTTCACAATTTCCTTCTGTGCTTTCTGCCATTATATGAATATTTGTGTTTGATCTGTTTATCTTGAGATTTTGCATTAATGTATGTATGGATATATGCAGGTGTAGTTTCTCAGTATGTATTGTAGTAAATGTACTTATTTCAGGGGCATGGAAATCTCTGCCTACATAGCATACTATGATGGACATAAGAACTGGAAATGCATTCAGACTGCAGACCTGGAAAATCAGTTGAAAAACATTCACTAAAAGTTAGGATTTTCCTTTCCAGTAGCTTTTTTTAGTACTAGATCTGCCACATGGTAATTATGAGTGATCAAATTGATCTAATCACTAGCCAGTCCACAATTTGATGCCAAAAATAAAATTTCTTTTAGCAATACTTAATCTTTAAGTCTTAGAATCCTTAAAATAAAACACAGGTTCAGAGGATCTGAACTACTGCAATGAAGAAGATAAAATCCTTTTGTGCAACAATTTGCCATAACAGCACAACTTGCATGTGGTTCCCTTTTTCAAGGTCTGCTGGTGTAGATCACTGATGCTGAAGTGTGACCAAACACTGGTAGTTAAAAAACAAAAAACAAACAAACAAAAAAAGAAAAACAAACAAACAAACAAAACAAAACAAAAACAAAACAAAACAAAAACAAACACAACAAAACTTTCATTTTCCTGTAATAAATTAATCTAAAACTTTAATGTGTATGTTAAAACAATACTAGCTTTGGAAAAGGATTTACATAAGCTATTAAAAGTATAAACATCAGCTTAGAAAAGTCAGTAGTTGCATCAAAAACATTGGTTGCTCCAAAAGTAATGCCTCCTATTTATCTCCACAGAACTACCACAGTTGGAAAAAGTGACAATAAAATTCTTTTATAGATAAAATTCATAGCTACAGAACTCTATTTTTTCAATATATTCATCACCATTATCTGCATATTTTTGACAGCTGTTGACCAGGAGCCTGCATGCTGTGCTTGTAAAAATCTGCAATAGCAGAGATGATCCCTTGTTTCACAACTTCTGTGATGGCATAATTGCTAGAAAACTGTTGTCCGTGCTTTCCATCTTCCACCAGCCCAAAGAGATGGAAATCAGAAGATATATACACTCAAGTGAGTGTGGTAGGACGTCTAACCAAGATTGGAAATGTGCTCAACAACCTTAAAAATTACATGGGGACTAACGTTATGGTGTTGCAAGAGGAAGGCTTTCTTCTTATCTGGCCTGACTCTGAAGGCTTAGTCCTTCAGCTTAGTCAGTATTGTGATGTACCAGTCAGAGTTGATGATTTTTCCAGGTTCCAAGAAATCCAGAGGAATCAGGGATCACCCCTTCCTATCGCAAAAGACAATGAACATCATTTTACCCACTGAGGACCATTTTGTTTTTGTTTTTCTTCAACAGAGAATTCACATCGCCACTCAACTGACGGCTGGTTTAACTCCAGCTTGTACTGGTGATGTTACACCTACAGTGATGAAATCCAGGATACTGTCTTCTTCGGCCTCGTGTTGGTTCAGTAGATCCTGAAAATTTTAGAGATGGTGTTCTTTCTGTTCCTGAGTCAACATTTGTTGGATACACCTGGCACAAGCTTTTCAATATTCCAGTGTTGCCACCATTACTTCCAACACATTGAAGCCAATATTCAGCTTTGTGCACAGTTCCCTGGTTGTGATTTACCAAGTTGCACAGATGAGCTGACTGTGGTGGTATTCATTGCATGGTGTGACAATTATGCATACCCATCTGGAACATGACCTGTCTTTCATGTCACTGTTGTCCCTGATGAAACACACCATGCATTACCTCACATTCACTGTCTGGTCTCCAGAAATGTTCTACAACAAGCATTGATGAATGTCAATGAGTACAATATTTTCCACATGAAGGAATTCAACACCTTTGCTTCGTAAACAATTCCATATGAGACACCATTTTGTCAGAATGCCTCTGTTTCCATCTGTTGCACAGCAACAAAATTTTGTGGCAGGAAGATTCAACTTCTACTGCCATTTCTCCAACATCTGTCTGTGGCCTTGTGAGCCAACATAATAAAATAGAAGGCATTACTTTCAGGGCAGACCTCATAAATATCAATATCTAGAAAGTTGCATGCACCTTTCATTATTTCCTCCATTTGCTGTGAATGATTGTGCTGGCCTGGCACGTGGTCCCACCCAGCCATTTGCATGCTCACCCTCCTCTACAAGGAGGGGAGAAAATGGAGCAGAGAAAATAGGATCAGCAAAGTTCAGGACAGAATCAAGGAAATAGAAATCACTGCTTACTATCACAGGTAAAACAGACTCAATTAATGGAAAGTTAATTTAATTTATTGTCATTTATAGTAAGTTTTGGTTAGTGAGAAATAAAGACAAAGTACAAGACTTCATCCTCTTCCCACCTCAGTAATACCTCTAATCTATTCATAACAACTCCTCTCTGCTTCTCTTTCTTTCTCTCAGTTTTCCTCTGCTTTAGTGTGCATTCTTCCCTTGGTTTGCAGTCCTTCAGGAACTGTTCTAGTCTGGGCAGTCTCCAGTGGTCACAGATCCTTCAGGAGACATCCACATGCTCTGTCATTATTTCTTCCATGGGCTGCAGGGGAAACTTTCTCCAGCTTCCTCCTTTTCTGGCCTTGGAGTCAACAGGTTTGCTTCTCATACTTTTTCCTTCATTCATATAGCTGCACAGTATTTTTTTCTTTCTTAAACAATGCTTTCCCGAGGCACTGTTCACTGCCTTGCAGTGAGGCCACTGGAGACAGAAAGAACTGGACGTCTACGGCACCAGATAGCCCTAGCCTTGCCTCACGGAGGAGCCCTGCATCTCTCTATCAGTGAGTAATGCTTCATGCCCAAGGGTTGTCTTGAGAAAATGATCAGATAATTTGTTTTCAAGCCTTTTTTTTTTGCTTGTTTCTTTGTTTCTACATGCTTTAGAAACAAGTAATAGGTTGAGGTCTTCATTAATCTATGGTTAATGGCATTGCCTAATGTTTAGTTTGAGCAATGATATTCATGTCACAGCTTTCTTTTCTTGAGCTGGGTGTGTTTTTATTTACTAAAGATGATTTTTTTATTATTTTTTTTTTTTTATGTCATGATACTATTTCTTCAGATTGTAGATTGAAGTTTGTACAGTATTAATACTCTTCTTTCTCTGAAACTATGATAGTAAATCTAACAGTAAAGAATATATATTGCACATAGGTAAAAAAAATCATATTAAATAATAATGATAGTAGTAGTGTGTAGTTACATTTTCATTATGTTTTCTGTTACAAAAGCTGTATTCAGTTTTTTTATAGCTTTTGTAAAATAGCTGGAGAAACAGAGAACTCAAGTAGAGTGCTTACATGACCAAAAGCTTGCCTATTTTCTACCAGTTCTACCAGTTGGTCTAATAAAAAACAAAGCAAACAAACAAAAAAACCACATTATTGTCCTCTTACAAACACACTTGTTTTCTGTTTTTAAACCACCATGTTGGTACATGTTATGTACTAATTCATTCTGCTTTATCTTTATTCTGTCTTTATGTACAGGATGCAGGACACAGAAATCTCTTTTCTGGACAATTCTCTCAGTGTTTTGTGACCTGTGCCTTGTGGATGGACTAGGTATAACACCACTCTGCACAGTGCGACTTGATCAGTATATGCTTCTGGCACAGATATGCTGTCTGAGATTGTTCAAGCATTCTCATTACCTCCTACATGGTAATTTTCACATAACAATAGAAAACTCGTTTTGAATAGATAATTGAATTAGAATTCTGAAACAAATAAGTGCAACATTTTTCAGCTTCACTGAAATGAATAATATGAATGGATTTATCTCACCTCATGTGTATATCTAAAAGTTAGACTAAAATTATTTAGTTACTAACAATATTGCCTTAAAATATTTATAACTCCACAGACACACATTGTTTCTGCTCCAAACTATATTGTACTCCTTACCTCTCTCTCTGTTTATAGAAACTTCCAAGCAACTGGATTGTGAAACTGCTTAAGTCAACAAATTGCCAACTGAATACCTCTGTGTCTTGCTCCAGTTTAGTAAAGTCAAGGTTCTTTTGATAAGTTATGCCCGGCGTGAGATTAAGAAAAAAAAAAAACATTCAAATGTTGATCCAACTAGTTTATTAGAAATAATAGACAGCTGAGGGGATGGGGAAGGGAGAGCGGTGAATATCAAAATTAGGGTGATGGGGACGGGAAAGTGGGTGATAGGAAAGGTGGAAAAAGGCAAGAATTACGTAAAGGCGGGGAAAGTCACCTCCTGGATGCAGCAGCATCCCGTTGCTTCGTTGTTTTGTTGGTCCAGGGAAAAAACAAGCGTAGGGGAGAGCAGCAGCAGAGTGGCAGGCCACAAGCAGCAGATTGGTGCAGCGCAGAGCAGGCGATAGAAAGGGCAGCAGGGTCTCGGGGAACAGCGTGGTCTCACAGAGCAGAGCCTCGAGTTGCGAGGTCTCACGGAGCAGAGAGATCTTATGGGCAGAGTCTCGAGCAGCAAGCCCAGGTGAATCCGTTGGCAGCAGTAGGACAACGATGGAGGAATCTGAGGCCAGAAACCTAAAAGTTCTTCAGCATGCAGGCATCTTCTTCAGCATGCAGGCATTCACGCAGTGAGGCATCAGATGTCAGAAAACCTAAATCCATGGTTTGTCCATGCTCTTTTTATCCTACTTCTTCCCAGCCTACATGACATTCCAGGGAGGCTTGGGTCAGAGTGATGAGAATACCTCGGAGATGGCCATCTTCCTTGAGATAAGCTCACACAAAACGACCACTTTAGGGCCATTCATCTGCAGTTTATCTCTCTCTCATTGCCCCTGGACTTGTCCATCTGTCCATCTTAAACAAAGGGAGTTCTGGAACCTTGGTTAAGACTTGCCTGTACTTGTCCTCCTGTGTGTCTCAGACAAGGGGAGTTCTGGAACCTTGGCCAGGCTTGCCTGAACTTGTCCATTTCAGCAAACTTTGAGACAGTAATGTTAAAAGCATGGCCTCTTACACTCTGAAATTTCAGATACAGTGTCTGAATGTTCGTTTCTCTTTCAATAGAAAGAAATAGGCATCCCTGAAAAGTGAATCATCTCGAATGACTTTTGATTTTTATAATTTATCTGAAGAGATCCAAATAACCAGACAAATGATCTTCAGAAAACTGAATGTACATGAAATGGATCACATTCTGCATGGGGGTTAGTGTTGTGCTTGGGGTTGTGTAGGGTTAGAGTTGCTGTTAGGGTTAGGTTTAGGGTTCAGGTTAGGTTTGGGTTTGGGTTTGGGGCTGGGGAGGTGTAGGGTTAGTTTTAGGGTTAGGGTTACTGTTAGGATTTGGTTGGATTAAGTTTAGAGTTAAGGTTAGGGTTAGAATTGAGGTTGTGTAAGGCTAGGGTTAGGGTTTGGTTTTGGGTTATGGTTGGGGTTACATAGAGTTAGAGTTAGAGTTAGGGTTAGTCTTAGGGTTTGGGATAAGGTTAGGTTTGGGATTTTTTTTGCATAGGGTTAAGCTTAGGGGTAGGGTTAGTTTAGGTTTAGTGTTAGGGTTTGATTAGATATGGGTTTAGGGTTAGGTTTAGGGTTGGGGTTGTTGTTGCCATGGGTTAGATCTAGTGTTAAGGTTAGATTAGGTTTAGGGTTAGGGATAAAGTTAGGTTTAGGGTTAAGGTTAGGATCAGTGTTTGGATTCGGGTTGCACGGGCTTAGGGTTATTGTTAGGATTATGGTTAGGGTGTGGGTTGGGGTTTTGTAGGGTTAGGGTTAGATCTAAGGTTAGGCTTAGTGTTAGATTAGTGCTATGCTTAGGGTTAGGGATAAGGTTGGGTTTGAGGTTGAGTAGGGTTAGGTTTAGCATTAGGGTTGTGGTTGGGGTTGAGTCAGCTTAGAGTTAGGGTTAGGTTTAAGGTTAGAGTTAGGATTGAGGTTGGGCTTGTGTAGGGTTATGGTTTGGTTTAGGCTTACGGTTAGTGTTGTGATTGGCTTTGGCTTTGTGTAGGTTTCGATTTAGAGTTTAGATTTAGGATTAAATTTGTATTAGGTTTAGTGTTAGTTAGGTTTAGTTAGTGTTAGGGTTATCATTAGGGTTATCATTAGGGTTAGGGTTGCATAGTGTTAGGGTTAGCTTTAGTGTTATGTTTGTGTTAGGGTTATGGTTCGGGTGTGTGTTAGGTTAAGGGTTAGGGAATGAGGTGGGGTTAAGGTTTACTTTAGGGTTGTGGATAGTGTTAGAGTTTGGATAGGCTTATGTTTCGGGCTAGGGTTACTGTTATGTTAGGTTACAGTAGAGTTAGGGATATGTTTTGGGTTAGTGTTAAGATTGATGTTAGTGTTAGGGTTAGGGATAGGGTTTGCATTAGGATTAGGTTTAGTGTTACCATTAGATTTAGGGTTAGGCTTATGGTTAGGGTTTGGGTTAGTGAAGAATTAGGTTTAGGGTTATGGTCAGGTTTAGACTTAGAGTTAGGGTTAGGGTTAGTGAAGGTTTAGGGTGAAGGTTAGGTTTTGTGCTAGGGTTGGGGTTAGGTTTCTGGTAGTGTTTGGGTTATGGTTTGGTTTAGTGGGGGATTAAGTTTAGTGTTAAGGTTTGATTTAGGGTTAGGGTTATGATTTGGTTAATTGTTAAGCTTATGGTTAGGGTTAAGGTTAGCATTAGGGTTAGTGTGGGGTTAGGTTTAGGGTATGTTTATGGTTAGGGTTAGATGGAGGGTTAGGATTAAAGTTCTGATTACTGTTAGGATCAGATTTAGGATAAGGGCTGGGGTTAAGGTTAGTGTTAGGGTTAGGCTTAGGGCAGGCTGAAAGTTAGTTTTAGTTTTAGATTTAGGATTAAGATTCTGGTTAGGGTTACGGATGAAAACAGTAAGACTGAGAGATTGCTTGTTTCTGTTCAAATTGCTCATGTGTTTCAAATTGCCTAGCACCTGAATCCATGCTCCTGCTGCTTAATACTATTGCAAAGTGTTTTTGGCAACAGGACTGGCAGCTTGAATTGTTATTCACAAAACTATACAGCATGTTTTATTTTTATAACTTATTTTCTCCCTTCCCTGGAATGACTACAGTGGAACAATTGGCCAGATCTTTATGATTCAGCATCTGGCTGAATAGCAAAACCTGGCTATCACATTTATCAATATTAATTTATTATTTCCTGATTTTCTGTGTTTTTGTTGTTGTTTGTTTGTGTGTTTTTGTTTTGTTTTTTTTTTAACTTAATTTTGCCAGCACCAATAATTGAATTTAGTTTTTCAAAGAAAATCATATTCTTTTTTCTGTGTAGGAGATGAATGAATGATTTTCAGGTATTTCCTTAATTAACTTTTGACTGCTTTGGTGGCACTTAGCATACTAAATAGAGAAGTTGATTTCTACCTACAGAACTAGATTATCTCTGTATGAATGTCTATAGAAGGACTCTGCATTTGTCCTTGTTGAATTCTACAAGGTTGGACAATAGGTCAATGGGCCTCCAGCCTAAACCTAGTTTCTCCAAATTACAGCCCTTTAGCATACTGAATGTTCTACATGACTTAGTGGCAACTGCAAACTCATTCACCCTGTGCAGACCATGGATAAAAAAAAATGAACAGCAAGGCTGAAGGATAGACCTGCACAGTACTTTGCTTCTTATCAGCCTCTGGATAGGAGACTAAGTGGAAGAAGCTGTATACATATACAAAAAATACAGGAATTCTGTTTGATTTGATAATCAACCATTTGGAAAACCCTTAAAAGAAGAAAGAGTGTGATAATGAATATTTACATTATGGTACTGTACTATACTGTTGATAAATCACTTGCATGCTACTTTGTCCTGAAAAAGCAGTCATCAAGTAAGAGTACCTAGTACAGTTTCCATACTACCTTATTCTTTCCTGGTAACACACAAATGCATGTTATTTATTTCACATTAGAATATATATAGCACTAGACGCTATGTATTACGTTATAATAAAAGGATTATTTTATTTATTACAGTTTATCTTAGAAAGCCTAGAAATTGTACTGAAAACAGTAGAGAATATGAAGGGTAGTGTAACAAAATTGATATTGTTCTTTGTTTGAAAACCAGTTGCTTCTAAGCACCTGGTATGTGTAGTATATAATTATCTGTGCTTTATTGAGAGAAACATAGAACTGCAAGTAACACTCGAGTGATAATTCTGTCATATGTTTCTTCATTAGGAGTAATACCTTAATGAAATAAAGTAAAAGTGTTTGTGAAAGATATTCAGATGCATACTTCAGAAAATTAGAAAAAAAAAAAATAGAAAATACAATCTAAATATTTCTTATTTACTATTTATTATTTATTTATTATAAACTGCAGGCCAGAAAATACTGTATATTCTGAAATTACAGGTTTACTTTGTTTTGTTTTGTTTTGTTTTGTTTAACAGGCAGAAAGCTGAGAGACTGCAGCACTTTGACCTCAAATTGTGATTAGAATAGGAAAAAAATACTGAAGCAGAAGTGTTTGATAACTCTCTTAGTATTTAGAAGGGGAGAGACCTGTTTTTCACAGTGCCTGTGCTAGATGAACAGTGCATTGCTAGATTCTCGATAGCTATGTAGGCTTTGTTTGTTTTAGTTTTGAGGTCAGGACATTAACACATTTACATTATAAAAAGAAAGAAAACTTGTTGTGAATGTCAGTATATATTTCATCTGGTTTAAAGCCTTAATCCTGGATTCTGAGTGCTGTGTGGTTTTAACGGTATTAGTACAGATTTATACAAAATGGCTTGATATGCGTGTGTAAGCACTTTCTACCAACACCGGAAAGTTAAATACAAAAGCCACATACGTCAGTGTTAACAAAGTCTGACCACTGGAGCCCTGCAAAGACCAGATGGCTGTCTTGCTTTTTTGCTATTGTTCCAAAGATAGCTTTCAATCAAGAATCTCTTAAAATCACTTGCAATGAAAAGAATATAGTATCTGTCTCAAACTCTGTTTTGAAAGTCTTTATTATCATTATTATTATTTAATTTTATGTATCAACTGATTCACCTGAACACTAGCCACACCCTTTCGTCCTTAGAATCTACTTCTGCTACATGCCTGCTTCAGAGCAGATGGGAATAGTTGGCTCAGCAACTGGCAAAAATTCAGATACTCTATTTTGTGTAATAAACCCTACATAATGATATTTCTATATTTGGTTTTGAACCAAATCATGCAGAAACCAAATTTACTAAATTTCCCATGAACAGAAATCCTGAAGAAAAAATAAAGGCATTCTCCTCAATAACATTCTACTCTTATTAAGTAAAATAAATACACCGGGATATGTAAAAGTGAAGCAAAAATCACATTCTTGAGGGGATAAAGAGGCTAAGGAACAAGCTGGCTTAATGTTGGAACATCTTAGAGTCCTTGGCCGAGGGAAATCTGCCCAGTGGAGCTGCCCATAATCACACACCACTGATCTCCAGCAGATGCTAGTGTGGTATTAACATTCTTAACAGGTTGACTGCTGCTTCTAGCCATGTGAAGTTGTCACAACTGTCCTTTTCAGCACTTTCTTGCCAAGAAACCTTGAAAGTCCAAGAGCCCAGACTTGATAAAGAGTTCTCTAGTCAAAATCTCAACTAAGAGGTCAAAATCAAAACCTTACATAGAAGGGTTTGGAGCTCACCTATGTTAATGAGAGTCTGAAAACCATGATACAACAAACTATCCTGGCTCTGCGGAAAAGGAGATGGTGAATGGTGAAAAAACCATTACATCTAAATTACAATAACAACTCGTTCAGGGAAAGAGAAGAGAAAGATAGCCCTGCGGACACCATGGTCAGTGCAGAAAGCAGGCAGGAGGTGCTTCCAGCATGCGGCAGTTCCCTGCAATCCAGGAGGGGATTGGGGTAGAGCAGTCTGTCCCCCTGCAACTGATGGGCACCACACAGAGTGGATCTCCATGTGCAGCCAAAGGGGAGCCCATGGTGCAGCAGTGTCCTGGACGAGGCACAGCCCATTTAGAGCCCCACCACAGGAACAACTCCAGGCCAGACCTGATGTCCACAGAGAGGTGCCCACAGCTGAATAGTATGTTTTGGAAAAACGGTACCCCATGTTATGGTGTGGGTAGTCATCCATGCATCCTAGAGCTAACTGGGCTCTGAGGCATGTGCAGAGAATAGAAAGCAAGCACAGAGTATTGGGAGACAGGGAGGCCTCTTCAGTGTTCATGCAGCACTCACAGCTGTAAGAGATGCACTGCACAGGGAGGCTGCTCTTGACTTCTCCTCAGATGAACTTACTGCTCATCTCTTTGCTGGATGGTGTCATTCATAGCACCAGTCCTACAGTCTTTGAGAGAGCTGATTATGCTGGCAAAACTCAGCAACACTTAAAGTAGAAAGTACTGTATTGTCAGTCTAGCAAACCCAGGCTAATAAAAACAGTGGAGTGAGCTAACTGCCACTCATGAAGCAAAGTTTACCTTAAGAGTATAATCTAATATTCTGGTACTTACATTAGTAATGCAGGAATATGTCTTCATTTTTTTGTCTACTCTCTGCTTATCTTAAAAAGCAGGTTAGAATTTAGCAGAAGGGTGATCTTGCAATATAAAGACATGGAGGAAATTACAGCAGTTCTCCCACATAGCACAAAATCTTGTTAATGGAAAGACAATATAATTTTCTTACCTAGAAAGTGATAACATTAAAAGATTTTCATAGTTTCCTTAAGAACTAAGTGTTAAGACCACTGTGCAGTTATATATCTTAGTTTCTAAAGCAAGAACTATGTAATCTTCTACTGTCAACTTCATCATCTATAAAGACTCACAGCGACCTATTTTCCTATATCCTGATATCTCTTAAACATTTTTCATTAATATTTCAATTAAAAGGTCACAGATAATTTGCATGAAGAGTCCAGCTATATTTTATGCATTCTGATCAAGATCAACATATACATCATAAACAATGGTGTTTTTCAGTCTAAAGAAAAATGAGATTTTAATTGCATTGAAGAGAAGAAACTTAATATTTCCTGTCATCTGTTCCAAACATTTCATTCTATTGTTCTTCTGAAAGGTCAAGTCTAGGATGTCACATCTGCAAGGACACTCATGCCTTTTCTTGGCAAAGTCTTGCAATATGGAAGCAGGAGGACGGAAGAATGCTTCCGTGAGTATCCAAACTAGATCATTAAGAGCTATTCCAACAGCTGAGTTCCCTAAGGCATCATTGTTATTTACACATATGTACAGAACGTTTAGCATTAAAAAAATGTCACAAAACACTTCCAAGTCAGTCCCAAGTGAATCCTACAGCTACTTTCCTTCATTTGTTGTTTGTTGGATTTTACAATGTGGAGCTGGTAGCAGAAAGAGGTTTTGTTTTGTTTTGTTTTTCTGTTGGCTGTTATGTTTTGTTTTCCTTTAATTTTTCACATTTTAACTTTTATAATTGCCGAGAAATAAACAAAAGATGATCTATCTGTATATCAGGAAATTTCCATGGTGAAAGAAACATTATCTATTTTATGCATATATCATCTTTTATCTCACTTGCTTGTGAATGCTGAAATGGTATTTCTCAAATCTGGAATTTTTCAGATGAAAAAAAAAAATAAAAAAGAAAAAAGAAAAGAAAAAGTCAAGGAAATTCTGATATTTAGTTAGTTTTTGTTTGTTTGTTTTTGTTTGTTTCTTTGTTTGTTTTTTGTTTTTGTTTTTTTTTTTCCCTTAAATTAGTTTCAAAACAAATACCCAACAGAAAAGGAAAGTTTTTCACTTCATGAATAAAAAGTAGTTAAAGTGAAAGCTTGCAAGTAACACCTTAATGTTTTATTTTTACTAATGTTTGAGAATTGTACTTTGAGTCCCTCAACTCCACCTCTTTTTCATAAGCTTTGCTGCTGGTCAGACTGCATCTCTTCTCATGTATCATGGCCATTCAATTCTCTGCAATGCAATTAAAACCCCATCTCCCTTCAGACTGATTAAATCTTGCAACATCTGTGAGGGAAGAAAGGAAGGTATAAACATTCTCATTTCCTTAACACAGATGGGAGGCACAGACCAACAGAATGCAAAATACTTGACTAATGTTTACTAAATGTTTTGTCCGATTCAAGTTAAAAAGTTTCTGTGCTTTGTTGCTTTTAGTTCCAAGGGATTTTATTAAGGTTAGTGATCAAGCTGCTCTGAAGATCCAGAAAAAAACAACCCAGAAACAAAAACCAGAAAGCTAACTTACAAACAACACCCAAGTCTTTGGATTTACAAGGCCAAAGTAGATCACTTTTCATACATTTAAAAATACACAAGACAATAGTGAGATAAGCTGTAATTAAAGGGACAGATATTTTCTAGAAAAGCAAAAAACAGTTCTGTACCACCTCGGGAAAAATGAGCTCGTAATCATTTAGATTGTAAATTATGAATGGCAAACTGATGTTTCAGGCAAAATTGAAGCTCAGTTATGAAACACTGAGTAGAAATAAATTTTTACGATTTTTTGTTTGCTTGCTTGTTTGTTTTCTCTTTCATGCTACTGAGCATGAAAACTGAGCATGTAGACCAAAAACTGTGTTAATTCCAGCAGTCACAACAGTCACTCAGTCCCAAAAGTCTTATGTCAAGAAAATAATGCCACTTTTCATGATGTGCCTTTCTTTTAAAAGACAAAAGTATCAATTAAAAGTCACCAGTATTTTGCCGGTGACCTTAGAAAGATTCATACTATATTTTCTCCATGTTCCTTGGATGCTATGCTCTGATCTCCTTGGTGACATATTCTGTTACAGAGAAAATCTTTTGCTACATATGTCTTGCACTTCAAATTTGCCTAGGAGAACACGGTTTTAAAGACATTTATTTATTTATTTGACTGTAAATTCTGTACTTTCACCCATTCTATGAAAGTAATACTGGAAGGTAACACAAAAAGACCCAGAGACTTTCTGCAAGTTTAAACATATTTTGAATTTCACAAGTAATTGCTATGACAAGACTTCAAGTTTTTCAGTCTATGAGTTTCTTTTTTTTTTTTTTTTTTTTTTTAACAAACAAGAAGCAAAGCATTCAACACCATGGAACTTAAAGAAATAATGTTGTATAAATATTTGTTATTTTTCTTCTTACCCTGAATTGCCTATTCTTATTCACTGAAATACAATTCAGATTATTCTTTAGAATGAAAAACATTGGGTTCCTGTAACATGCCTTTACATCTCGGTAATGAAAACCTTGGTGCCTTTGTGAGATCCATGCTCCTGATGTCACTGGAATATGTAAGAGACAGTTGCTGCTGTCTACAGAAATTGCAAGTGCACATATTTCAGTAGCATTCTATCTTGTTAAAGAAGAGAGAATTATTGTAGTGACACACCTCCATGCATGTAACACCGTTGATATTATATGATTTGATGTAAGGCTTTGTGTATAATGTTTTTGCCTTTATCTGTACTTCAGCCAGAAGCAGTTCAAGAAATAACATTGTCACGTTAAATCCTTACAGAAGCAAAGTTTGCTCTTGTTTAGCTGTCTTAAATTTCAGATTTGAAATAAAACTTTTGTTCTGAGATACATTTTTTCTTTTGCTCTCAGCATGATACAATTCAAACACTATCTAGAAGATTATTCTTTGAGATTACTTGCATTTACATTTTCTTCACATGTAGCTCTGTATCCAGAATGAGGCTAGAATACTGTGTTTCAATATATAGATTTGTTAATTGCACAAATAAAATAAAATATGCAGAACTGCTTTAAATAACATTATTATATATAGGTAGCTCCAAAAGTAATGCTTTTTATTTATTTCCATGGAAACTACATTAGACACAAAGAGCGCAATAGTGCTGTTTGATAGAGAAATTTCTCAGCTACAAAACACCATTTCTCAATATAGTCAGAACTATTACCTATGCTTTTTCACCAGAAATGAACGAGAGCCTGAATGCTGTACTCATAAAAAATCTTCACCATTGAAAGTGACACACTGTCACTGTCACTACTGCTGAAATGGACCATCCACTGCCTTGCTGTGCTCACATCCACTGTTTGGTCTTCATAAATGCTCATTAAGCACTGATGAATGTCAGTGGGTGAAAATTTTTTCATATGAAGGAATTCAGTGACACACCTTTGTTTCATATGCACTTCCTCATCAGACACCATTTTTTCAGACTGCCCCTATGCTGCCATCTGCCACATGGCAATAAAATGTAGTGGAATATTGGTGAAAATGTTTAACCTTTCCTGCCATGCCACCAATGTAGCCTTTGAACTCATGGGCCAACAAAATAAAAAGGAGGCATTACTTTTGGAGCAGCCTTCATTGTTCTCATTTAACTCTGGATATAACAAAGAGAAGAGATCCACTGGTTCCTGCAGAATATTTGTCTTGTTCGAATATTTGCTAAACTTCTGTTTCAAGATATTATGCCATGTAAGTGATTTTTATGATTGCTAGTGGGATGTAGGGTAAATGATAAAGGAGTTGGTATGGAGTTGGTATGTGTGTAAATCAAAGTTCCCTGGGCCCACAGGGAAAAAAAAAAAAAAAAGTCCATATTTTAAAGCCATGAGGGTCACTTTTCTCTAAATAAGGATTCCTTCTAAGGGGAGAAACTGCTGTATGGTCATCTCCTTTCCTTTCAGGATTATAAAGCACATTGTTCTTCCTGTTTAATTTGATTAAGCAGACCCCTGATAAATACTTCTCTGCTGAATAAATATTGCAAGAGACTGTTTTTATTTTTAGTAACATCTGCTAATTTCAAACTGTTGAGATCAGGCAATGGTCAGACATGCACTAGCCAGCTCTTCAAGAACCCATGCCAAGTGGATCACTTATTGTCTTAGTAAACATAAATTCAAATTGACTTTACATAGTGCCACAAAACATTTTGACTGAAGATTTATTACTATTTAGAATTAAGAGGATGCAGCATGTAATTTGAAAACTGTCTTTCCAAATAATATTAAACGTAATTTTTAATGAACACAATAGAACTGTCAAATAATTCAGTTCACTTCATCACTGCCAGTTCTGGTCTCATTGTACTGCATATGTATTTGTTTAAACTCTTGATGAGAAACAAGTTTCCCACCTAAACACAATCTGAAATGGGTTTTGATAAAATTCTCTCTGACAGATAGATAATTTCCAACAGAATGAAGGAATAAGAGAGCAGTTGGTTTGTTATTTCACACTCTGAACAGTTATCCAACACCTTCTGAATTTACTTTTGATCCTCAGGAACCAAGACATACTGTGATGCTAGGATATGCAGCACATTTTAAGCTGGAAGAATATAGCTCTGATAGGTCACAATAAAACCTTTGCATCCTTAAAGACAATTTTGACAACAGCACCAAACAAAACCAAACCAAACAAACCATAGACAAACAATATCTTCAATTCAAAGGACCACCATGTGGGACTAAAAACATAGTCTAGATGTGGCAGGTTTGCTTTGAGCTAACCCTGAGTAACACATGTGAACTGCCCTACAAAATTCTATTTACAGAGCAAAGCTAAATCTATGGGACAGATGTATTTAGCAACAGATATATGCAGTGGAATAGTAGAGTCCTCTCAGAATGAAATCTTGCTATGTCAATAATAACTGTGTAAACTATTTATTAGAGAGTTTTGCAGATGACGGGCTTTAGTGCAATAATAAATGAGGAAAAGGAGTGGTTATTTCTGTTAAATTGGAGTAGTCTAGGTGAATGACCAGAGTGGGAACTATTCACCAAGACTAACTATCATCTAGTATGGTGAGTTTTCTCCTCTGAGACTAATTATTCTCCTACTCTGAACTGTTCTCTGGAGGATACTATCCTACTATCTTCTTTTACTGACTACAAGAGACCCTAGGGAAATTAGCTTTTATAGACTAAAATTAGCCTTTGGAAATATATTCCCCTTCCCTGGTCTGACAAATATCTACACATCTCTGATGTGAATAATGCATACGCTTGTGGAGCTTCTTGCAAAATATTGGTTGGAATAAAAGGACTCTTGACTTCCATTTAATACCTTATTTGAAATATATGTGAAGCACAGCTACTCTCCAGTAAAATGCATAATGGTGAAACCTCTAAGAGGAAAATCAACAGGATGGATAACAGCCAAGCAAGATATATCACAAGCAAATGCTGATCATTGATGGTGCCTTAGTACTTGTAGTAAAACAAACAAACAAAAAAAAAAAAAAAAAAAAAAACCAATTTGTGAAGTACCATATTTGCACATATTAGTAATACTTCAGTTTTTCCTAACTATCAAAGAAGCAAAAAACAAAAACAACAACAACAAAAAAACAAAACAAAACAAACAAAAAACAACAACAACAAAAAAAACCCACCCTAATGCTATATAGTCACAACCTGTACAAACTTCATTAATATAAAATTTCTTTGTCTGATAAATTCTTCCCTGAATTTAGTAGGTAAGCAAGCTTTTCCTTTTTCTTCTTCCCAAAATAAGCACAAACCATTCCATTTTAATGATGTCTTTTGGACCTATGGCTAATAGATGCAATGTTCCCAGGCTATTGCATATAACAAGGAACAAACATTTTCCCTTTTACATAGATCATTCTATGTCAAAATTTCAGAATTTATGTATTTCCTAATAGAAATAAGACCATTAAACTTAAACATTAAACTTAAACTTAAACATTAAACATTAAATTTTTTTGAAACACAGCAATGCAGATTGCAAGTAAACATACTTCCTAACTAAAGGAGACTCTGCACATGTAGCACAGAAGAATGATTAATCATGGATTATAAAGCCTTTGACTATAGGGAAATAAACAGAGACTTAACATTAAATAGGGTGATTTCAATGTCAAAATGTTAGGGAGTCCTTTTTGCTCGGTGGTGTATTTGGGTAAGCTGTAGTTATTAACTGCGTAGATCTTGAACTGAAACAAAAGAAAAAAATCAAGAATATTATAATTCATGTGTTCATTTAGCATACACAGGGTGTCACTGTCCCACATGACATCCTGGTTGCCAAATTGGTGAAAAATGGATTTGATGGGTGGACCACTTACTGGATAAGAAATTGGCTGGATGGTCTCACTCAGAGAGTTGTGGTCAGTGGCTCAGTTTTCAAGTGGAGACTGGTGATGAGTGTCATTCCTCAGGGATCAGTATTGCAACCAGTGTTATTTAACATCTTTGTAGGCGACATGGACAGTGGGATTGAACACACTCTCAGCAAGTTTGCAGTTGACACCAAGCTGAGTGGTGCAGTTGATACCCTAGAGGGAAGAGATGCTATCCAGAGTAGCCTGGACAGGCTTGAGATGTGGGGCCATGCCAACCTCATTAAGCTCAACAAGGCCAAGTGCAAGGTCCTGCAGCTGAGTTGGGGCAATCTGAAACACAGATACTGGCTAGGCTTGAGAGCAGCCTCAAAGAGAAGGTTTTGGGAGTGTTGACTGGTTAGAGATTCATCAGGAACTGGCAATGTGGGCTTGCAGCCCCAAGGGCCAACTGTATCCTGGGCTGCATCAAGAGAAATGTGACCAGCAGGTTGAGGGAGGTGATTTTGTCCCTCTGCTCTCCTGAGACCCCACCTGGAGTACTGTGCTTAGTTCTGGAGCCCCCAGTACAAAAAGGACATGGAGTTGTTGGAGCAGGTCCAGAGAGCCATCAAGATGATCAGAGGGCTGAAGAACCCGCCCCCACTGATGAAAGGCTGAGAGAGTTGGGGCTTTTTAGCCTGGAGAATAGAAGGCTCCAAGGAGACCTTACAGTGGCCTTCCAGTACCTGAAGGGGTCTTTGGGAAAGCCGGGAGGTACTTTTTGTAAGGGCGGCTAGTGACAGGGTGGGGTGAAAAGGTTTTAAACTGGAAGAGAACAGATTGAGACTAGATATTAGGAAAAAATTCTTTACTGTGAGGGTGGTGACACACTGAAACAGGTTGCCCAGTGAGGCTGTGAGTGCTCCCTCCCTGGAAGCATTCAGGGCCAGGCTGGATGAGACTTTGAGTAGCCTGGTCTAGAGGGAGGTGTTCCTGCCTATTGCAGGGGGTTGGAACTAGGTGATCTTAAAGGTCCCTTCCAACCAGTGATTCTATGATTCTTTGAATATGTCATTTGCAAATTATGTCACTTTCCTTTAAGTGCTTTTCTCTGAGGCATATCTATTTTGCCAGTCAAAATATAGATTAATTTATCTGTTTCACAAATAGTTTTTGTGAAAACATATAAAAATCATTTTTTTAAATAACAAATTTTCAAGTATTCTGTATCCTTATTCTTTTTTGTATTCTATAACATTTCTAACTATACAGTAAGTAATATATAAAACTCAAAAATACTTTCTCATTTCTCATTCTAAAACAGAAATAACATATAGAAGCATTTATTAAGGAGGAAGAGTATGTTTCTACTCAGTTTGTACTTCACATCATAACCTTCTCGCGTCATAATTATGGTGTCTCTGTGATCTCCAGATGTCTGTTTCCTCAGAAACTGTCTTCTGTAGACTACACGGTTATTTCTGAAACATTCATAGGTATAACAGATTTCACTTACTATGCTTTCTAAACATAATTAATAATGCAATTTTATATTAGTAAAACCTAATTCCCAAAATTGACTAACGTGTCTGCAGGTAGATAGCAATAGTTATAATTACAGAGAAAGACTGCCTGTGAGAACAAATAAGTATGCTTTGGTTTTACGGTTATTCTGCCTAGATTCTAAATTAGCTCAATAGGAGATGCACAGTAAACGTTAAAGTAAAATATGAAAGTTGTTCGAAGACACATGAGTAAAACTTTCCGATGCAATTTGAAAAAGTAAATGCTGCTTGAAATTTTCAAATATTATTGTTTCAAATCTCAGTCCTTGTCAAACATGATAGTAATTGTCTTTTCCCTCTGTAGATTTTCTCCCATCAAATCAAGGTACATAATTTAGAAACTTGGTGTGGAATTTTTGGTGTTAAAGTCAATCATTTAGCCCTTGATTTCACTCGCATATAAAAATACAGATCAGGAAGATAGCATATTATCTCTCTGCTCTAGACCTGGAGGTTTCATATAACCAACAAAGAGTTCAGAAGGGTTTACAGGAAAAATAAATAATTATATACAAATATATATAAGGAAACCTTGTAGTTTTCTCTGTATATTTTTCCCCTTAGAATTCTGACACAGGTAAACTCTCACTATTCTTGAAAATCAGATATACTTACAGGCCTCTAATTTTTTTTTTTTTTTTTTTTTTTTTTTTGACTATTTAACTTGAACCATTTTAGCAATTTTTTTTCTCCCTTGTACCTAATATAAACCAGTTCAGGAAGTGTACACCCTGTGTACTGATGTCATTTTAATGTCAGAAAGAAGATAGTGAGCTCAGCAGCAGAACAGTAGCTTTATTTTATGAAAAGGAATAAAAATGCAAATTTAGGCTCCTTTTGTGGTATTTTTGTGCTGTATATTTCCACACAGACTCATTCCCATCCATCTTAAAGTCCACTAATGTAAACAGTTAAGTTTTTGTATTTAATAGGAACTGATTGAGAGTACTTATGAGCCCACAGGTTCCTTTAAGGCACTTATGTCTATTATTTTTCTCTGCTCACTTCTGTGTCAGTCAGAGCTAAAGTGAATTTTGAAAAGGAAAAGTGGAAAGCAAAATGACCATTCAACCCAATCTTTGTCAGATAAAACAAGCTCATGTAACTTGAAATCAGTGTAGTGCCATAGCTTAATGTACCATTAAAAAAAAATCTCATCCAGCACAAATCACCTCTGTACAACTGTGCACTAGATTTCATAAAACAAGCCAGAGACACAGCATGAGGTTAAACATATCTAAATATTGGTAAATTACACACATAATTAAACACAGATTTGACTTCACTTTCTCTCATTTTTTAAGATATACAATACTCAAGAGAAAGTAGTTTTCAAATGTAGAAAAATATATAGAGAGAGAGAGAAAAAAAGGCAAATGATGCACATTTTCTTATTTCAAGACCTTTACCTTAAAAAAAAAAAAAAAACAAAAAAACAACATTTTGGAAATTTTGGTTTAAACTGTATTATTCAGATTTCTTGTAACATTGTAACATTGTCTATTTAAGAGGTCTAGTTCAGATTTAAAAAATCTAAGTGAAACATCTCAGAAATATCTTTCAATAAATGGTACTTAGTCTCTATAGCCTTCCTGTGCTTTAAATGATTCTTCTGACTTTACTAATACTGGTTAAGAGGATTATGGGAATGCTTTACTTTCATGAGCTGACTCACCTTAACAAAGATTATTTTTTAAATTATTATTATTTTAATTTTTTTAAAGAAAGCTTTAAGTAAATGCAAAAATAGAAAGCTTTAAGTAAATGAAAAACAAAAATAGAAGATGAGTGCATTTAGAGCATTAAAGTATTAACAAAATTCCACTTCCTTTTTAGACAGACAATCATTATGTATTTCCAGTTTGCGATGTGTTTTATTGTCAGTGTTTTTGTGATGAAACATGTGGCTGCTTTAAAACACAAACTTCTATATTGCTTCATACATAGAGAATGAGATTAACTCTTTTTTATTTATTTTTTTCCCCCCATTTCTTCAGGTTTGAAAAGCAGAGAGACTTCTGCTATTCATTTCTGTACACTGCTATCTGAATGATCTTTCTTCTCTACTTTTCTGTATATATATTCTGAATACAATCATATTCATTCATGTTTTGGCTATCTTTTCAAAATTATAAAACCAAAATATCTTCTCAAAAAGAACATTAAGATCTCATTACAACAGATAATGAAAAATAAAAACTTCATCCCAAGTGCAATGGGTTTGATTTTAATGGGACTACTTACAGAACAGTATCAATTTCTAAACTGAGTGGTGTGTTACAACATATATTGTTGGGCTGAAACTGCTGAAGGTATGCAGAAAGTAATGGGCTACTTCTAAATCAAGATAATCACATTCTGACTGCTATTAAGTGAAACTAGTGTCTGTCTAAGCCAGTATTCTAAGTCAAAGTCACTTTAAAAGACGGTTCAAAAATTTCTGAGTGCAATATTGTGCTGTAATCTCCATACATATCAGCTTATTCTGCATTCTGTTTATGAAGAAGTATCATTTATCTGCACCATTTGTTAAGATGAAGATTATGCTTACTGTCTAACTCCAACAACTGAAGCAAACAATTTAACAACATGCATAATAACTACACACACACACACACACACACACACACAAAAACAAAAACAAAAAAAAAAAAACAAAAAAAAACCAAACAGTGGTACAATCTTTCTACACTGTAACTACTTCGTGCTTTCTCCAAAAAGTCTTAACCTTCCAGAGCATGTAGTCTCTTCCAGAAACATTGCTGACACAGCAGAAAACAGATGGGATTTTCTGTAAATATAAAATTCAGACAATTAACTTATGTACAACATACACGTCATCATATTCATTTGCCATTTTCATGGTGGCTTGTCCTTTCTACATTTTATTATTCATTTATGATAGCTATTATATGCCTTTCAGAGTCTATCTGGCTCTCCTGAGGAATATTTATGACTATTATAGGACTCTTATGAGAAGACCCAAAGATAGTTATTGCAGAAACTCTGTGAAATGCTACATTAGTGCAGAGATATGCTGGTAGTAAAATACCTGAACTTGTTTCAAAGTATCCCTTGATGGAAATTAAAAGACAGGCTTTTTCTGGTGAGGTTCTGCATTTCCTTTAACCCTGTCACCTCAGAGGAGTTCTGATAGGGAGATTAGCAGTCAGTGATTGTAGCTGGTGCCTGAAACCAAGAGGCTTTGGAAAAGATTCCGAATGAAAGAGTAAAAAGATTATTTTTAAAGATATTTCCTGCAGTAGTAACAGAGCAGAAATAAAGGTAGGTGAAGATAGATGGGCTAAAGGCGCACCTCCTGACACTCAGGTACACCTCTATTATCCACAACCACTCTACCTCCTTCTATTTTAAATGCTGAATGGTGATATCTTGACATGAATCTCAATACTGCAGTGGCACACCACCTTCTGTGAAGGAGAGTCTCTAGAAAGACAATGAAATTGGGTAGGTGGCAGCAATGGGAGGGGAGCTCATAGCTTTTGCTGTCTTTTATAGTCAGTGACAGATTTTATTCTTGCATCCATAATCAGGAGGAATACTACTAAATCATATTTTGCTGACCGACGGCTATTAAAGCTCTGTCTGTGCTTCTAATCTTATTTTGGCCTCTCTGTGTAAAGGTCAAGTAGACGTTGCAATTCAGAACCTAATTTTTGGGCACACAAATGGTTATTCCTGTATGAGAATACTGTGTATTACCAGGAAATAATGTGGGGATGAATTTTGAGTGGGAAATGAGAGAATTCATTGTTAAAAAAAGCAAATAAATAAATAAATACTAATTAAAAAACAAATTGGGAAAACTGTAGAAACAAAGACTTTCATAGACTCATAGAATCACAAGGTTGGAAAGGACCTACTAGATCATCTAGTCCAACTGTCTTCCCATTTCCGCAGCTACAACAAACCCCTAAACCATATCTTGTAGCTCCTCATCCAGATGCCTCTTGAACACTGCCAGGGACAGCTACTCCACCACAGCCATTCCAGTGCCTTACCACTCTCTGAGAGAAAAAGTTCTTTCTTATGTCTAGTCTAAACCTCTTCTGGTACAAATTGTGGCCATCGTCGGGTCCTCTTTATTGCCTGGGAGAAGAGGCCAAGACCCTCCTCATCACAACCTCCCTTCAGGCAGTTGTAGAGTGTAATGAGGTCTCCCCTGAGCCTCTTCTTCTCCAGGCTAAACAATCCCAGCTTCCTCAGGTGCTCCTCATAAGACTTGTGCTCCAGGCCCCTCATCAGTTTTGTTGCCCTTCTCTGGACACATTCCAGGACCTCAATGTCTTTCTTGTACTGAGGGATCCAAAACTGAGCACAGTACTCAAGATACAGACTCACCATTGCTGAGTACAGAGAGATGATCACCTCTCTGCTACTGCTGGCCACACTATTAGTGGCCACACTATACAGGCCAGGCCCACCTGGGCATGCAGCTGGCTCATGTTGAGTCGAGCACTGACTAACACCTCCAGGTCCCTTTCCTCTTCACAGTCATCCAGTAACTCAGCCCCAAGTCTATAGTGCTGCATACGGCTGAAGTGCAGGACCCGGCACTTGGCCTTGTTGAACCTCATCCCATTCACCTCAGCCCAGCAATTCAGCCTATCCAGATCCCTCTGAAAGGCCTCCCTACCCTCAGGCAGATCGACACTACCTCCCAACTTGGTGTCATTTGCAGACTTACAGAGGGTACACTCAATCCCCTCATCTATATAATCAGTGAAGATATTAAACAAGATGCACCCCAGTACCGACCGCTGGGGGACATCACTTGTAACGGGTTGCCAGCTGGACTTAACTCCATTAATCCCTACCCATTGGACACAGCCCTCTAGCCAAAGAAGGGTATACCTGTCTAGGCTACAGGCAGCCAGTTTCCCCAGGAGAATACTGTGAGAGACAGTGTCAAAGGCTTTGCTGATGTCTAGGTATACTACATCAACAGCCTTTCCCTCATCTACCAGTCTGGTTACCCAGTCGCAGAAGAAAATGAGGTTGTTCAAGCACGACCTGCCTTTCATGAACATGTCCTGACTGGGCCCGATCCCCTGGATTCCACGCACATGCCATGTGATCTCACCCAAGATTATTTGTTTCATAATGTTTCCCGGTACTGAGGTCAGGCTGACGGGCCTGTAGATCCCTGGATCCTCCTTATAGCCCTTCTTTGATATGCACATGATATTTATATATATGAATTCAGTTTGGGTACAAAACTTAATTTTGCTTTAAATGGAAATTAAATGTCTGCAATGTGTTCATGTCCTGTGAATGCAAGAAATAGTTACCATTATGCAGGTGTATTATCACAACTACTTAATACAACTGTATCAATTGTGAAACTGTTGTACAAGTTCCACAGTATTGTTATTAACTTTACAAAATGCAATCAGAACTTAGTATTTCTCAGTCTCAAAAACTTACCAAGTTGTTGAAAAACTTTACTGGTTAGACTATAATCAGCTTACAGAGGAAAACCACTCACTGTCTTTGGAAAGTAGTGTGATGCTATCTTGGACCGCTCTGCATTTGTTGTGTAGTAGAAATCTTATGGCTAGCTGAAGGAATCTAAAGAGAGTGATTTGCAGAGACTAATCTTAGAACAGAGAATCAAGTCTCCACTAGTATCTTCCTTAATAAAAGGACTGAAATTGGTTGCACAAAGAATATGTTTCAGCACAAGAGACACTTGATCATCACCGGAGGAGTTTTCATCCACTGAGAATGCCTAAGATTCTCTTTCATAGATAGAAGGTAAACTTTTTTAGTAATCTGTCAAAGGCTTATTACACTTCGTTACAAGAAGATCCTTTTAAAATATTCCTTGGCATCAAGTGTATGCTAGTGTTTATTTTCACTTCTTTCTTTGTGGCATGTATTCGCCCACTGTCTCCCAGTTACAGGCCAACACTTTCATTCAGATATTTAGAAAAAAAAATGAAAAAAAAACAGACCAGGATGGGTGATGAACCATAGCAACAAAATACTAATTCCACCTTTGTGTACCCCTGACCATAAGATGCCTGAAATGGGATTTTTTTTTTTTTTTTTTTTTTACTTATGATTCTTATATCTACATCAAAGAAAAAAGCTATTAAGTGGCTTAGCAATAAATTAATTGAAGTCAGTAACGTTAGTTCACTCTTGCTAAGGATCTGGCCCTAAGTATTAATTAAGTGTGGGATTAAGTATAAATAAATCATATAGCACTGGTGGAGTGTGTGATAATTGGGTTATTTTGTTTTCTGAATTCCCTGTCTTTTGCTTTTCTGGTTTATTTTAATTAACAAACAGCATGAAGCTTTTCAAACTTATCCTTGATGTTCATTCAGGAAGAGGGAGAGAATGCCAAACTTTAACCTACAATTCATCACAAGTAGTAAGATACCTTATAGGAGGTAGCAGAAAATATATTCATTCACAACTAAATTAAGTGTTTCAAATAATGATTTAATCGAGAATTAATAAGCTGGATATTGCAGGTTAATTACATGCCATTTGATGATTAAAAACATACTATTTATTCAGATTAACCACTATTAGGCAGTGGTGCAGCCCCCACCCTGCTGTGACTTATTGCATTAAAAGACTCTGTCAACATATTTCTAATTTTCAGGGTGTTTTTTATTTTCATTTTCACTCTGTTGTTTTTTACAACACCTTGATAATGCTATGAGAAAATAACACCAAACTTGGCATAAGAAGATTGTTTTCCTCTAACATATATTTTGTGTATTTTTTGTAGGTGTGTTTCTAAAATTTTAGTTTTAACAACTGTAGGGAAAACACCACTGAAAGCAAGTACAGTACTTTATCCATACATATATAAAACAATGAGAACATTTGCAAAGAGGATATAAATGAAATGAAATAAGTCAAGTTTTGAGACAATAAGCTTCTAAAGAAATTTTCTGAATTGCCTTATGGGCCATATTCAGTTAATATTCAGTAGAGCTGAACACCTGTTTAAGATACTTATATTTGGATACAATATATATGAATACTGCCTTATGGTAGTCAGGAGTGGATGCTGGAACAATAAGCAGCACCAAATTTTGTTTTTCATGTACATCACAACATTTCCTTATCCACTTCTTATCCACTTTTTTTTTTTTTTTTTTTTTTTTTTTTTAAGCCTTCTTTAACTGTACATTAATACTTATGTTGTAGTGATAGGTTATTTAGTTTATTTAGAATTCCTTGTAGATGAAGGATTACCACAATAGAGCAAACTTTTCATCCATATTAATGTACAGCATGAGCACCATTTTTTTGCTGTCTTAAATCCAGAACAACATTAAATCAAAGCAACTGTACAAATGAGTTTTGAATGCACAGCAGGACAGCAGAATTTACACACCTTCAGTCAGTCTGGACAGGAAACTGCAGCCTGGCAAGTAGCTTATTACATTTATTTCAGTTTGGAAATATTGCACAGTTTCCATGTATAGAGGGAAGTGGCTGTCATGTATGCGTACACTTGTTCTTTGCTACTTTTGCTGAAGTAGTTTTTATCTTCCTCAGCGATCTGTCACTATGCAGAAAGATTTTGTCCTACAATACACAGGCTCTGGCTTTCCTTCCCCCTTTTCACATCTCTGAGTGTTGTTATTACACCTCTTTTTTGCTTGTACTAAAAGTTTTGGTTGCCCCTTTTTTACGAAAATGCTAGTGAGAATATATTTCTTTGAGTGTTTTCTGGAGCTCAGTTTGATGGCAGGAATTTAAAAACTAGAAAAATAACTCTCTGTATTGCCTTTACAAAATTACAGGATGTTATAAGCTTCTTTGTTTTAAGGATTACTTAGCCTAGATCTAGAATTTCCATACAGTCCATACATGAGCTTGAGAAATACTGAGCTGCCTTTCCGAGTCTATGAAGTCAGCTGTATTAACACAGAATTTTCTATATCCTCTTGTGGATGGAACCAACTTGCTTTCATTAAAAGATAATGAAAAGAGGAACCAATCAAAAGAGAAATTTATTTACTGTGTTCTAAATCAAAGATGTCTCAAATTAAGGGAGAGAAAACACCCTATGATCTAGTTTACAACTCCTGTATATAGTCCAATATCCAAAGTATTACATATTATTTCAGTATTGTGAATTACATTCTTATTCTGTAAAATAAATAAATATGTAAAAACAAAGACAGTAGACATTAACTGGAAAACATTTTATTCAAGCATACATGACTGTTAGTAGAGGGAAAGAAACAAAGAACAAAGTGCTCTTCCAATCATCTTCCTCTATAAAGTTAATGATGACTGCCATTCTGCTGGATCTAATAGATTTATAAACATTTCTCTGACAGTATAGTAGGTGAGTTAAAAGTCACTTCAGAGAGGCAAATTCTACCTCAGGCTTTAAGAGAAAGACAAACTTACAAAGGAAAGTGTCTTGAGAGAAGAATCAGTTACACTGGCTTACATTCCTTCAAATTCACTTGCTCTTAAGCTTGAAAAAAAGACACTTAATGCCTTTGATTTTACAGCAGTTGGTTTTCTTTAGGGGTCAAAAAGGTCAGGCATAATAGATAACTGAAACACTAACAGACAACTGAAAAACTTCAAGCTACCATGCTGAACAAGGAGAATGATTCTTGATTAAAAAGTAAGCAAGAACAGAGGATAATGTAGCATCAATTTTAGATTTTCTTCAGAGGATTCTACCAAGCAGCAGACCTCTATATTACCTATGAAAGTGAAATGAGAATATGTGAAGATGCAAATGGTAATTTGCCAGAATAGGTGAGAAGTTCTTCCTACTGTTTGGGTTAAGAGACTGAAGATATTTTAAGCTATGGTCATTTAAACATTTAAGGATTGTCAATTTTAGACATGAATATCTGGATAGTTTGTATTGTCATTTGGTGTAGCTCTGTGTACAGTACATCTATTGAGAATCTAACTCAGAATTTTCTTCAGTTTTCAAGGACACACTAGGGATTATAAATTGCAATCAGTTTTCCAGCAGCTTGGTACACCTCAGAGCATTCTTTGCAAACCTCAGCTTCTCCTAAAACTAGCACAGCAGACATTAAAATGATAGAGCAATTAATATACAGTTTACTTGTGTCAATCTTACTAAAACGTCAAAGGATAAGGATGGGGATGGTGGTAGTAATGAAAGCAGAGGACGGAATTGTTGAAATAATTGAGAATAGATAATCATACATTTCTTTTGCACCACTTTGGATGCATCCTATTAATGATTTAAACAAATACTGTTTGAAAGCTGTGAGATGGTATAAAGATAAAAATAGCTTTCAACCTTAAAAAAGCACACATTAAAATACACTGAAATATTCATGCCTTCTAATATTATTTAATTCAAATAAAATAATTGAATTTTACTGTTATTATTAACTTTATTTACTATTTTGTATTTCTCACTGTAGAAAGGATAATTACTAATCAGTATAATTTCCACTGTAATCATTTCTATCTTCTTTTCAGGTACTTAAAAGAGATTCCAGTATATTCAGTGTTTTCAACACTTAAGTAGAACACTAAAATCCAAAGGAAAAAACAAAAACAAAAACAAAGCACATCTAGTTTTAGATTTATTTTTTTTTTAATATTACTATTATTATTATTTGTAGCATGGATGCATTAGTGAGATTTAATAAAGCAAAAAAGCATTTTTACAGTCTTGTTCAGTTTCAAAAGTACTCCATTACACTATATTCATAGTGGGTTTTTTTGCCTTCCTTTTGCTCTTGTTCTGAAACACTTCCTACAGCTTTCTGTCAAATTTTCTAAACTTATGTTACCACACAACAAAACCAACCTGATTTATTTATTTTTAGGTGTTCTGTGACTCTTTGTTAAGTTGATAGTGTTTTAAAACTGCTAGAGTGAAGAAAGGGAGAACTGAAAGAGATCTCCTTGAGATACAGAACTAAAAGATTCTGTTCCTTGATAGATGGGTAAATCTGAGCTTTTTTTTTTTTTTTTTTTTTTTTTTTTTTAATATGAACTGCCTCGAGTTATTTTGTGGCAACAGATACTATTAATAGTGAAGCGCCCGTTCTTATCAGATAACTCACTGCTTTATTCTTTCTTCCTTCATTGTTACACGAAAAAGGATTTGGACCATACTACATAATAGAAAGAGGGATGCATCAGCATGCCTGAATGGAAAAACAAGTCTCACAGCTTGGAAGAAACAGCCGTAGTAAAATGTTTCAGATTTTGCTTAAATTGTGTTCCTTCCAAATATGGAGCCACTTAAATAACCCCCTTCCTTTTTCCAAGCATCCCATCTTCTCAAGAAAGAAGTTTATCACAGATGATTCACTCCCATGCTCTGTTGGACATGTAAAGGAGTTAGGAAGCGGGACTGGGGCTGCAGGGTTGGAGATGTGCGAGATGTATCTCTTCTCTGTTTTGCTAAGAGAGCTAGGAGACTGCATTATGCTCTATCTGCCCATGAAATACTGATTAGTGAACCAGAGAGATCGGAGGCAGAAGGTCAGGTGTTGAGCATCTCATCTCACTACAGAAATAATGAGAGGGATGAAATATCAAAAGATACAGGAAGATTAATGTGCGGGAGATAGATAGGTATTAGAATTTGCAGTAGTCAGGAATGGCAGGGAATCTCAATTACTGACTTTGAAGATGTCATTGTTTTGGTTGGGACAGAATTAATGTTTGTTTTTTGTTTTGTTTTGTTTTGTTTTTTCTTTTAATGGTGATTGGTATGTTTTATATAAATATATATATATGTTTTCATAGAATAGCAGAATCACAGCATGGCTTAAGCTGGAATGATCCTCAGAAATTGTCAAGTTCCAAGCCCCTTGCCACAGGCAGGGTTGCCAGCCATTAGACCAAATAGTATTAGATGAGATTGCCTATGGCCCCATCCAACCCGGTTTTAAATATCTCCTGAGAGAGAGCATCCACAGCCTTTCTAGGCAACTTGTTCCAGCATATCAATACTCTCTAAGTAAAAAGCTTCCCCCCTGAAGTCTAATCTGTATTTCCTCGTCTTGAGCTTAAATCCATTCCCCTTTGTTCTATCACTATCTACCCATGTAAAAAAATTCCCCTGTGTTTATAAACTTCCTTTACATACTGGAAGGCCACAATGAGGTCTCATTGCAGTCTTCTTTTTTCAAGGTTCAACAAGCCCAGTTCCTTCAGCCTACTTCCATAGGAGAGTTGCTCCAGCTCTTGGATCATCCTCATGGCTTTCCTCTGGACCCTCTCCAAATGCTTCACATCTTTTCTATACTAAAGGCCCCAGACTAGGGTGAACTACTCCAGATGGGGTCTCACGAGGGCAGAATAGAGAGGGACAATCATCTCCCTCCCCCTGCTGACCACCCCTCTTCTGATGCAACCCAGGATACCCTTGGCTTTTTGGTCTGCAAGCACACACTGCTGGCTCATATTAAGTTTTTCATCTATGAGGGCTACTCTCAGGGACATCTTCTCCCAGTTTGTATACATATCTGGGATTACTTCAGTCCAAATGCAACACCTTGCACTCTGTTTTTTGAACCTCATTAGTTTACAGGGGACCATCTTTTGAGTTTATCAAGGTCCCTCTGGATGACATCCCTTCCATCTATCAACTGCACGACTCAGCTTGGTGTCATCAGCAACCTTGCTGAGCATGCACTCAATCCCATCTTCTATGTCACTGATAAAGATGTTAAAGAGTGCTGGTCCCAAGAAAGACCGCTTGGGGACACCATTCATCACTGTCCTCCACAGGGTCATAGAGCCATTGACGACAATCCCCTAGCTACAATGTTCCAACTGATTCCTTACCCACCAAATAATCCACCCTTTAAATCCATCTCTCTCCAATTTAGAAATAAGGATGTGGTGGGGGACCATGTAAAAGGCCCTGCAGAAGTCCAGGTAAATGACATCAGTTGCCTATGATGTCATCACTCCATCATAGAGGGCCACCAGATTTTTTATAAAAGTAGTAACGATAACATGCAAATATTTTTGCTGCTGCAGAACAGTGCTTACATAGAGCCAAGGACTTTACTACTTCTCATGCTGCCCCAACAGAAAAAAAGTTGGAGGTGCACAAGAAACTACAAAGGATAACACTCAGGACAACCAAAAGCATAATACAATCAGCAATATAATCTGAAGGAAAGAAGGAACAAGGGGGGAAACATTCGGAGTGATGGCATTTGTCTTCCAGGAAAACAACAACAACAACAACAACAAATAAGTACTAGGCACACTGAGCCCTGTTTTCCTGGGAGCAGCAGATCATGCCTGCTAATGGGAAGTGGCAAGTTAATTCCTTGCATTGTTTTGTTTAAGCACACAGCTTCTGCTTTTTTTTCTGTCTTTCTCTCCATCCATGGGTTCTTGCATTTTTACCTTCTCAGTTCTCTCCTTCATCTCACCAAGGAAGAGTGAGAATGCAGCTGTGCAGTCCTGAGCTGTCTGTTGTGGTTAAACCAGAATGGAAGATAACCCAGGTCCTGGAGGTAGGCCTGGTTTTCCTCCATAGAAGACAGAAAGATGTAGATGAGGAGATATAAGAGACATTTAGCTTCAGTTAATGGAAAATACAGAAGATTGATAAAGGCTCTATCCTTGTGAAAAGGCTGTGTACAGGAAGGATGGGACTTCCCATAAAATGCATACTTCCCTTTCCTTTCTAACTGACACCTTACAGAGATTTTTGCAGAGACTGCTGAAACTAATTGAGAAGCTAAGAAAATTCTGAGAGGCTGTTAATGGTTTATGGGCTGGTCTGACCCAGTACCGTGACTAGAGGGGCAGAGGGATTTCACAAAATCCATGCCTCTGGAAAAGGGAAACAGGGGACCCTGAAATAATTAAAAACAGCGGCAATGGTCTGAGGAGAAACAAACTAATTTTATAAATAGAATCATAGAAATACGGTATCAAAATGCAATATAACACACTATAATACATTATAATTAGAATTGAAGCTAATAAATCAAATCTAACGAGAGAGAGTATCTGAAAGATTTAGGCCATAAGGACATTAGTAGTGCAATGTGTGCAGTCAGGACAACAGGGAGGAGAACCAAAGGAAAAAAGGGACATCAGGTGACCTTGACAGAGATTATATCTTCTCTCTGACTGCAAAGCCCCCTGGGATATGTAGTTATTCTTCTCTTCCAGACAGGTGCCCAGAACTGGAGCATTAACACATTAACTCCCAGAGTACTACATGATGTTACAGTGTGAAATACCAATAACCAAAAATCATAAAACCATGACAGAGGCAAAACAGTGAATGTTTCAGTCACAGTCTTCCTTCTTTCCAGCATCCTATTTTTGTAAAATAGTACAGTCATTCAAGATGTTTGGGAAATGCAATTAAAATTCACCAACAAGCTGAAGTGCTTGCTTGGCAAGGCCTGGAATACAGATATACCCAGAGTTACAGGCAACTAGCTCATATAACTGTTTTGTTAAGAATCCAAGATAAAAGGAAAAGAATGAACTCTTACATAACAAATTAAATGTGTTTTGTTTTGTACAGCACTATAAAATGCTGTAACAAGGGAACTACACTAAGGTAAAAAATATCTTTAAATCTGAAAAAAAAAAAAAAAAGAAAAAAAGATTTCAATCTGCATTAAAAACATTTATTCTCCTTCAAATGCTCTGTTAAAATGAGTTATTGCAACAATATTTATTAGAAGATATATCCTTCAGTAATTTCAATATTCAAGATATTTCAATCAATTAATTTCCATTAATTGAAATAACTCAAAATATCAATATTTTTTAAACTACATTTTGTTGGGCTATTTGAATACTGCTATTTGATTAGTGTTTTTTAGAGCTCATTAATTAAGTAGGCTTAGATTATCCATTTACTAAGAACACTAGAATAGCAAATCAGTGTAAAATTGCAATTTCATTGTTTTTTAACCAAAGGCTTTACAACTGTTCCTATCCTACTAAAATCGGTGAGCTAGATGGACATAATCTCCAATAGACCTATCTATCTGGAGTACAGTTCATGGGGAGGCTGCACAACCAAATAAAAACATCCAAAGGAGATGGCAATTCAAAGACTTGTTAAAAATATATTGCTAAGAAAAAATCAAACAAATAACTAAATAAATTATGTTACTGGCAAAATACTTTGATCTATAGCAACTGATATTTTGCTTATGCAGGCAAGAATGCATTTTCTGTCCATAGCAAAAAACAGACTGATGTCTTCTGCTACATATCTGCCCCCACTTGTGTCACTTCTACCATTTTGTATATAAGGGAATAGGGATAAGGAGCAGAAAAGGGAAACAACCTTTGTACGGGTCAATCTTTCTAAGAACATAGTTTGACCTTTTCTGTTGTATAAACACTGAGATCTTCCTGTCAAAACTAAAGCTATATTTTTCAGATTCTTTTGATTTAAAGTGTAATTTACAGCTTTACTACATATGTACATGGCTGTTTTTGCTCATTCAGATTCACAGTATCTGCTGACCCTCACAAAATCCCTTGTTTGGCCTTGACAATAGCCAGTCTTTCCTTGCTTGTACTCAGAATGTTATTTCAGCCATCATTTTTGTAATCTGTTCCTTTGACCATGAATTCATGTTCCTTCATGGCCTTTTCTTTATCTGTTACATCAAATACATTTTAACATTAGAGTTCATCTTCAAGGTTTCCTAGGTATCTTGAAACTTCTCTCCTTTTTACTCCCATACTTGGGAGCTTTTCTTCTCAATAACCATAAAACTTAATCTTCCCCGTTGCAGTCGCTCCTCCTAGTTCTTTTTGTTCACGATCCCCTTGGCAAATTTGACTATAATTAGACAACTCTGAACAGTGCTCTGTACAATGGCTAACATCATAATGATGTACCTGCATTTTCTTTTAATCTGTTTCATTTTAGTGCTCCTTTGTTTCAGTCTTTTTTTCAGGGAAACTATCTATTCCATTCACACAATATCTAGGGGAAAAAAAATCAACAGAAGTTCTCCCAGTTTGTTGTATGATGCAAAATAAAACAGAATGCTAGCAAAACAATAGCTTCAAGGAGAATTAACAAATTTGAGCAAGTAAGAAATTCTACAAGGTATTTACTCCTACTACTGATTTTTTTAAGTAGTATCTCATGAAATATCTGACATTCTGTGTCGGGCTAAAGACATCTTCCTGGTCTCCACAACATTAATATAAAAATGGTGTTAAGGTACTTCAGTGCATTCAGTGGAGGGCAACAAAGCTGACAACGTTGCTGGAAGTCATATCCTAGGAGGAGAGGCTCAGAACAGAGTCCCTCGATGCTCTCTTCAAATCCTTGATCATGGGAAGTCTAGAGTCAGATCCTTGCTAACTGATTACACAGTGCATGGTGTCTCGCTCCAATTTACAGGAGGGAGGGAAAGGTTCTTTTGATATATTATTCTTGGCGTGAGATTAAGAAGAAAACATAGAAAACATTCAAATGTTGTTCCAACCAGTTTATTAGAAATAACAGTCAGCTGAGGGGATGGGGAAAGGAGAGCGGCAAATACCAAAATTAGGGTGATGGGAACAGGAAAGTGGGCAATAGGAAAGGTAGGAAAAGGCAAGAATTGCGTAAAAACGGGGATAGTCATCACCTGGATGCAGCAACGTCCCGTCACATGTCATTTTGTTGGTCCGGGGCAGAACAGGTGCAGGGGAGAGCAGCAGCAGAGTGGCAGGCCACAAGCAGCAGACTGGCGCAGCACAGAGCAGGCAGCGGAAGGAGCAGCAAGGTTTCACGAAGCAGAATCTCGAGCAGCGTTTCGAGCAGCAAGCCCAGGAGAGTCCGTTGTTAGTAGTAGGTGAAGTTCTTCAGCATGCAGGCATGCAGGTGTCACGTAGTGAGGCATCTGATGTCAGAAAACCTAAATTCATGGTTTGTCCATGCTCTTTTAATCCTACTTCTTCTCTGCCTTCGTGACATTCCTGGGAACTTGCATAAAAGCCAAGTGAGTAGCCCTGGGATGGCCATCTTCCTTGATATAAGCCCACACAAAACACCACTTCACGGCCATTCATCTGCAGCTTATCTCTCTCTCCTTGCCCCTGGACTTGTCCATCTGTTACCCTCAGACAAAGGATTTCTCATCCTCTGCCCAGGGCTTGCCTGTACTTGTCCATCTTCAGCAAACTTTTGAGGCAATAGTGTAATAAGCATACACATGGGAATGACACAAAGCTGCACCAGGGGATGTTCACATTGAACATTAACAAAAGATTATTTATTATGAAAAAAGGCAAATGCTGGAAGAGTCTGCCCAAAGAGATGATGGGTGCCCCATGCCTGTCAAAAGTTACAAAAGGCATTTAGATAATGCCCTATTTATTATGTTTCATTTTTTGGTTAGTCCTGAAGTGGTCAGGCATTTTGACTTGTTGATCTTTGAAGGTCCCTTCCAACTGAACTATCTATTCTATCCTGTTCCATTTCAATCCATCCTACTCCACCCTATCCTACCCTAACCTATCCTAGTATCAAATATCTGTAAACATTTTTGACCTAGAGTGTTGGTGAGTTCTTGAAGTTCCTTTCTATGTAAAGTTTTCATCATGTCCAGCAGTCCTACCACTATGGTTAAAATATCTGTCCAGTTGTCTTGCCCCAAACAATCCTGATATATTTCTTTATCTTCTATTATATTCACAAAAAACTTTTACTTGAATTCTCCTTGAAGCAACAGGGTACAAAATATCTTAAGGGCTTCAAATAAATAATGCTGGCACACTGTAACACTAATTATAGCACTGTGTATTTTTACCTCCTGTCAGTGGCAGAGGGAGACAATATACCAGAGAAATATAAAAGTTCAAATACAGAATTCCTTTATCTGTGCATGTCTACTAAATATTAAGGAAAAACAAGATGCAAAATACCCTTGCAACAATACACTTCTAACAACCAGGAGACACCCTCTTTATGATATGTTTACCTATACTTTTTCCTTTTAGTATTTATTAGGCTTTGAATAAGTTTTGTGATGTCACAGGCTCTCTTACAGCACCTTCTCTTTTAGAGCTTGGGATACTAATAGACAATTGGTTTCTTTTAGTTTGACCCTATGCAGATCAGGCCTACTTCAACTTGTTAAGGTGGTAGTGGGTTTCTACATTTGCTGAAACTCAGCTAACAATAGCTCAATATTAGAAAGAGCTCTTCTCACTTCCTGCACACATAGGTGTGAGTCAGGATGCTGGGTTATAACCATTGCAGCTATTCAGCAGTTCCAAGTAGTTTACTATTTAGCATTTATTTCAAATTAAAATGATCTAGTCTATACCTCTATGATGAAAAAAATCTTCTGAAAAACTAGTCACTAGCAAGCTAATAGATGAGTCGTTAGTTTAGATCACACCATCACAGAATCACCAAGGTTGGAAAAGACCTTAAACTGTTGGACCTTATCCAGTCCAACAGTTCACCTATTACCAATACCTCCCACTAAACCACATCCCTCAACACAACATCCAGTCATTACTTGAACACCCCCAGGGTCAGTGACTCCAGCATCTCCCTGGCCAGTCCATGCCAGTGCCTGACCACCCTTTCTGAGAAGTAATATTTCCTAATGTCCAGCCTGAATCTCCTCTGCTGCAGCTTGAAATCATTCTCTCTGGTCCTATCACTGATTACACAAAAGAAGAGGCTGACCCCCAGCTCACTACAACCTCCCCTCAGGAAGTTATAGAGAGCAATAAGGTCTCCCCTGAGCCACCTCTTCTCCAGGCTGAAAATTCCCAGCTCCTTCAGCCTCTCCTCATATGGCCTGTGCCATATGACAGGTCCTCTATTTCTCCAGTCAGAACAGTATTTGTTAGGTAGGGAGGACATGTTCTTTATGTTGCTTTAGATTTTTTTTTATTTTTTTATTTTTTTATTTTTTTCAAGCACCTGTAATTACTGACTGTTGCCCAATATACTCATTTAATCTTTTCAGTGTGTTAACTGCTGCTTTATCTATCCTAACAGATGGAAGCTGATTTTGCACTACTTGAATTTTGTAAATTGATGCTGCCAGGAACTGCTTTGCAAGTGCTATTGAACTTACACTGGATGAGATAACTTAGATCTTTGTTAATTCCATAGAATAATTAAGATTCCCTACAAGTGGAAACTTTGGACAGGTAGATAATGCTTAGAAGTACAAAAGCTGTTCAAGAATCATTATCATATCAATACAGCATATTGATATAACTGTAAAATAGAAATATGCCAGCTAATGAAGGAATCATAAAACAATATGAGCTGTTTCAGCAAGACTCATTTTGACTTCAGATTATGACATATTAGTAACAGGAGATTATTTGCCATCTTCTCTCAGTACAAGAGTTTTACGCTGTGACCCACTTTTGCCACTTAATTCAAACACACTATGGTATGTGAAAAAAGAGTAGTCTTTTGATGAATGTGTGAGGCCCATTGCTTAGTCTGACAGGGAAATTTTCCCTTTGGTGAGTACATTCTGAAACTGTTTTATATTTCCAGTTAATGGCTGCATCCAACTTTTTTGTTTCTAAGTGTTCGCAACACTTCATCTAAATCCATATTTAATTTATTTACATTTAGTATGCCTTACCCAACTGAAGCTCACCTGTGCCAGTCAGAAAACCTTCTTCATTGATTAGAGTACCTGTTAAGCAGATAAGTAGACTTATTTGGTGTCCTCTTCCCTAGATGATCCTTTGAACAACAATCATATATCCACAGAGATCCACTTGAGAATCAAGTTAAATGTTAATGATACCATATTTTTCTTCAGTCCATAAAGCTGTCTGCAATCCATTGTTTGGTGGTCATATTTAATTTCCTCTGAGATGGTAGTCTCAATAATGATGGTAATTTTTTATTTTTATTTTTTAATATAATGTTTTCATTGTTTATTTTGTGATTAGCTCCAAACATACTTTCTGATTCATCAGAATGATGAATGCTTAAACTTAGAATAGATGACTTCTCCCCATTCTACTTCTGCATTCTTTTAGCTTCCATATAAGATAAGGGATTCTTTTTATAGTTTGTAAACTTTTGAGTGAAGGATCTTCTGTTAAAGATATTGTAGTCATAGGACATAGATTTTAAAGTAGTGACATCATGTAAATACAACAATAATACTGTGTTGCTATTCAATTTTTAGATGTAAATTTAAAGGAAAAATATAGGTTACTGCGCAAATATACACAAATATATTTAAATAAAAATAGAAATGGATTTCTAATAATCCATAGCAAAGGATTCTTTTAGAAAGAGAATGCTTAGAAGCTGCTTCTTGAAACAAGCATCATAAAAGCTGACTTTAATAACTTAAACTAGAATTCTGGAATGCAGAGGGTCAAAGAATCTGAGAGTTTTCATGGTTTCTTATACATCATTCAGAAAAGCCTAGGACTGACTCAAGCTGATGAACCAAGATTTAATATAATATTGTCAATCCATTCTGTTCTGATTACAGTCCGATCAGATGTATCCTACACTATCAGTTATACTTCTCAGAAGGCTGCACTGTTTGTAGTGGAAAGAGACAAACTACCAAATGGATTAATATATACATCATTACAGGCAAAAAACAAACAAACAAACAAACAAACAAACAAACAAACCCCTCTTTCCCTCCCACCCTCTCCCTCTCTATATATATGTAAAAAGAAGAAATAAAATGAAATAAACCCTTGTTTAGCTGCTACTATAAAAGGTTTTCAAAGACTTCTAGAAACTTGTTCTACATTGAAAGCACGTTTTGGCTTTAGGAGCATTTTTCTAAATGTACTCTGGTTTTATTCTTCATATGAGTATATGAATGAGTATATGTAATATAATATATATATATGAGTAGTAATGAATGGTATGGCATACTTTTAAAAGTATATATAGTGTGATATATTTCCAGTAGTCTGATGTTGAATTATTACATTAAAAAAACAAAAACAAAAACAAAACAAAACAAAAAAACTTACTCTTCAGTATTTATGCATGAAAATTCTGTTGCTCTTCTTTCAGTGTGGGCTTATTCACTGCTTAAGGAGTCAGTTTTGTAGAAGCTATCCCTTTTGTGATATTTTATCCAATCCATTATCTATCCAAAGTAATAAGACAGGTTAGAATGCCTTTGTATGACTTCACCTCTGTCTTATGTGAGCCTTCATGCAAATCTCTCCAACTGGTAACTATTTGGCATAGATTGATAACAATACAGATAACTCTTCAGATATGGGTTCCCTGTAGTGCAGATAAAGAAATACCTTCTATTGAAATAAAAAGAAGTTTTTGTTAGAATTGTAAATGGTAGGGAAGCTTTGTGCTTAAGAATCACTTTCTGTTGTGGAAATACAGAATATTAAATGTAGACTTGAATTAATAAATAAAGGATTAATTTTACTCTCCCAATTCAAAATGATCTTATGTTGTACTGACCCTGATTATTTCCTCAAATATAAGTTCAAGACTGAGATGTCTTCTAGCGTATTCTTACTTTGTATAAGACTGCACTAGAGGGAAACAGTGCCAATCACTTAAGGGAAAAAATAAAAATAATAAAAAAATCAGTACGTTGTAAGATCCCTTTATTTTACAGAATGCTCTGGTCAGGTCTCAGTAAACCCTAGATAACTTTTAAATCCATGACTGTTCTGAAATTGGCCCTTGAATATTGTCAAGTGTATCTTTCTTTCCTCAAATTCAAATGAGAAAACTTTTTTTTTTTTTTTTTCCCCCCATCATTTAACTTTGCTTGCAGAATTCATCAGTAAGGAAAGTAAGTTATACATTATTTTTTATTTCACGTGATACCCCCTATTAGTTTATGGTTAAGTCCAATAAGCAAGAATGATTGTCAGTTTCAAAGACATTCATTAGATTTGACAGCTTTTATATTAGTGCCTGTCAACTGCTCACTGGTCAAGTCAACTTGTTTCCACATAGGATCATTTGCAAAGGCTTTAAATCTAATTGCAGAGTGTCTTTTCCTTCTAATGTGAATCATAAACTTCCGCTTACATCATTAGAGAATTAAGATCAAACAATTTATCTAAACTAAACTTGAGCCACATAGGATTCAATCCCTCTTCCAATTGCTTCAATCTATCATGGCTGTTACTCTGCACAGATGAAAACTAATACAGCATCAAACTCATTGTGTAGAGAATCATGAAGAACTTAATTTGAAATACTTAAATATATGCTTAAATTTAATCATAATAAAACTGGGGAAACCAACCCACAGTATCTATTCCTTGATAACAACAGGATCAAATCTGACTTCAGTATTGTCAGTGTAACAGCACAGCTGTAAGGTTACTGCCACATCAGATCTTTAAATAGTGCCCAATGAAATGTAGGTAAGTTGGCCACAGCCCCAGAATCTTACTTTTACATCAGCAAAATTGTCCTGTACTGTCATTGAGAGATGTACATCAATATGCCCTGCTTTCCCTAATGACCAATCTTTTGGCCAGATCTTTACGGTGATTTTATTAAGTAATCATGGTATATTTTGTAAGCAGTATTGAACATTCTCTGGCTGAAACTATTTGTTTGTTTGTTTGTTTTTTGGTGTTTTTTTTTGTTTGTTTTGTTTTGTTTTTCCCCTCTGTTAATTCCATAGAAATTCTTTATATTATTTCAATACTTGAGAAGGCACTGTAGATGAAGTTAGCAAATAAAGTTCTTGAGTCATTAGTCAGCTAAATGCAGCATAACAATACAAGTAAATGGAGAAATATACCATGTAACTAACCAAGCATAAAATAATTGGGTTTGCATCTAGGAAACTATCCACCTGACAAAATAATTTGGCTATATCTGTAGTGGACTATTGATGACTTATTCACACAGTGAACAAGCTTCTCTGAACACACTAAGAAAATCTGAAATGTTCATTGCTACTCTACCCCAGAACAGAAATGGCTGAAAACCAGTCAGTGATTACTAAAGCACTATGTTTCAAGCTACCACAATGAAAAATGACTGAAAATAAGCAAACATATGCATGCATATGTAGCTATGCATTCAAAAGCATAAATTAAACAATTCAGCATTATGTTCTTACATTCCATTCTTCTTTCTCATCTTTATTTCTGATGTGCTGGAAACATAAAAAGATTTTGTATATAAAAAAGGAGCGATGGATAAAGAAAAGTTGGATGTGGCACTAAATATTCATATAGATTTCAGAAAAGAAAAATAAAAAATGAAGATGAGTTTAATCCAGCAACCTTATCATGATAGTGGTTTCAGAAATAAAAATATACCTAATGAGTATGTCTGCACATGAATTATATACATATATATATATATTTATATATTTTTTCATTTCTTTAGTCTGCCAGAGGGGGAGGGGGGGGGGGAGGAGGGGAAGAGCCTGAATAGTAGAGCCAGCAGTTAGAACCAGAAATATTTGTGTACATTTCATATAAGCGCACACTTAAGATGTGTAGCTGACTTCATTGCTACCATGTCTTTGAACCAGAGTCCAGTCGTGATTCCTTCATTCATCAGCATCTGAACTGAGACTGTCAACAAAGGATTCCAAACTGCACAAACTGTGGAAACCATTTTACAATGCTGGCATTCAACACATTTCCCCAAACCACAAACTATTACTGAAAATAACTTAATGAAAATGCAAATGAGCTTGGAGTTAATTCCACTGCAGGATACTTCATGTATATGACTATCAGAGTGTAGGATTCTGTACCATAAAAGACAAAATTATCTACCTTAAACAGGGCCAAGGAAGCTATAGCAAGGACTTGAAAATAGTTACTAATACTAATAAATTTAGTTGAAAATACAAAATAAATCTTCAGTAGAAAATGTTGATTCATCAAAACTGAAATCTTAACTGAGTTATATCCAGTAGAAACTTCCCTGGTTTCCTTGCAGCTATTCTTCTCAGCTTTCAGGTGAAAAGGATTCTCTATAGCTGCAAGGCAATGTCACAGCATGGACTGCAGACAGATGCTTAAATCTTTTGCTCTTCTAAAAAACACAGAATGAGTCATTTCCATGTAGCAGAGGATAAAAATCTCTAGAAAATTCCCCCTTCACTGCAACATAGTCTAAGATAAAAATAGTAAAAGAGAAAAAAGTCACACAGATTTCAGTTTGACATTTCCAAAATGGAATTCTTCAAATCAATAGTGTTAAAAATCTCAACATTCTTAAAATAATACTTTTCAACTTCTTATTTAAAAAATGTCATTACTCTATTTTAAAATCATGCCTGATAAAGAGGAAAAGTAGATAAAATTTCTAAAAAATGTTCAAAACAAAACAAATTTGCTCTAGTTCAAACAAAAAAACACAAACATTTCCATTTGACAAGCATAACTATATTAGTTATTTTTGCCACTGAGAAATCTTCGCAAAACTTTATTTTCCCACCAAATATTTTCCTACATTCAGCTAGTCTTAATAATAATAATAATGATGATCATGATCATCATCATAAATACAGCAGATGCTGAGTGTATTTGGAATATATGGCAAGATTTGAGTTAGGCTCCTCGCAGAGAAGCTCTCAGGCTTGCCCTGTGAAGGGCACAGCCAGCTCCAGGCAACTCCTGTGGCCCCGCTGCAGGACATGGCTCATCCCAGCAAGCAAGGTGGTGGTACCTCGGGGAAAATTATTTTTAAAATGGTAGAAAATTATGGACAACAGGAGGATAAAATAAATAAAGGAATAAAAATAATCAGGGGAAATACTGAGGTCAGAGGAGCAGAAGGAGGTGCTCCACGCATCAGAGCAGATTATAGTGTGTGGGAAGGACCTGCACCACAGCAGGGCATAAGTGTCAGGAGGGAGGAGCGGCAGAGAGGAGCTGTTAGGGAATCATAAAACTGCTCAGGTTGGAAAAAGCCTTAAAGATCACTGAGTCCAACCACAACCTAACCATACAACCCTAACTTACAACTCTCAGCTAAATCATGTCCCTGAGCATCACATCCAAATGGTTTTTAATACATTCAGGGATGGTGACTCAACCATCTCCTTCAAGAGCCTATTCCAGTGCTTAGCAACCCCTTTCAGTGAAGAAGTTTTTCATGATATGCAACCAAAACTTCCCCTGGTGCAACTTAAGGCCATAATGACCACAGCCTTCATTCCCTGCTCACTGGTGCTGCAAATCAGTGAGCTCCATCAGAAGAGAGGTGGCGAGCAGAGTGGCCAAGGGCCACAAATTTGCTTTGCCCTTGTGAGGCCTTTGTAAGGTACCTTGCCCAGGCCTGAGAGCCCTAACACAAGGAAGTCATATAGCTGTTGGAGTGTGTTCAGAGAAGGACCATGAAGATGAACAAAGAGCTGGTGCACCTCCACTATGAAGGGAGTTGGGCTTGTTTAGCTTGGAGAAGAGAAAGCTCTGGAGTGGCCTTGTGGCAGCCTGCCAATACTTGAGGGGAGCTTAGAAACAAGAGAAAAGCTGACTTTTTACACAGTCTGATAGTGATAAGACAAGACATAACAGATTTAAAACAAAATATGGGAGATTTAGATTAGAGTTAGTAAGAATTTTTTACTCCGAAGATGTGAGGCACTGTTATGAGTTGTCCAGAGAGGTTGTGAATGCCCCATTTCTGTAGGCATTCAAGGACAGGTTGGATGAGATCTTGGGGAACCTTATCTAGTGGGTGACAACCCTACTCATGGCAAGGGTATTGAAGCCAGATGATCTATAATGCCCCCTCCAACTTTAGCCATTCTATGATTTCATGATTTCTCCCTGCCTCCTCTCCCCCTCTTCCAGTCCAGTTGAGAAGAAACAGTAAGTTAGCTGATAGGTGGGAACAATTCACCACACTGGTCTAATTACAGCATTCATTACTTTTCAAAAACAAACACCACCATACCTGTGTGCACAAACATATGTATACACATACATATACGGTCATATCTGACAAGAAAAAATATTTTAAGTTTATGTTGATGGATTTAATGAACTTGAAAAAGTTCAGATATTATTCAGAGTGCATTCCCAACATGAGGAGCATACTGAAGTGACTTTAAATCCAAAGTTTGGGCTTTTTGTCACTCCTTCTCAGCTGTCCTGGAAAATATGTCTACTCCATCTACGTGTGCTCAGGATCAAGCTCTATACAATCCTGTGCATAAATTCCATGCAATTAGCATTATTTATTTATTTATTTATTTACACATTATTATTATTATTATTATTTTTCCCCCTCCATGAAGTCTTAGAATCAATGTAGTATAAAGACATTGGAGACAAATCAGTGCTCTTGGTATTTTAACAGCGTCCCTGGCTATGAGCAAGAAAGATAGAAAGACAACAATGAACAACATATCTTTCACCTTTCTTTCACACTCTTTTCATTAGATAATAAAGCCCAAAATTTTCATAGGTCTTTGATACATTAATAAAGACTTCATGCCCTCTAATATGAAAATCCAAGGTCTATTTTTTGAAACAACTTGCATCTCTTCTTTGTGGGCCAGGTAGAGTGTTTGCACACAGTAAAAAGTTATAAATTATGCAGGGATAATGATACAAGAACTCAGGAAGGACTTTAAAAACTTACTGTCTGCAAGGCACACCTGTGCTTCTTTACTTATTAATATGCATTTCTTTGTTTTTGCATTTACATATAGAACACAGAAAAGGGCAGGTTGGGAGAGGATATTCTTTGAAGACAATACCTGTAAAAGTTACCAAGAAAAAAAAGAAAAAGAGAAAAAAATAAATAAAGTAGATAAAGATTTCAAAAACTATCTCAATTCTTCAAACAAAGCAATGCAAAATGGAAAGTGGGGGTAGTCTCTACAGTTATACTCCAGCATCTGCTAAACTGTTCCGAGTACATCTTGTATTCTCAAAATGCAGTGATGAGATTTCTGCATCCAAAATATTTTATACCTTACCTACATTTTTATCCATGTAGCAGAGGAATAGTAATTGTTGTAAGAAGGGACTCCTGCTTCTATACTTGAGTGGTTAGCTGCTGCTACTTGGCAGAGTTTATAGATGTTGTTGATGCAGGAGGTAAAAGTCGTCTCGTCTTGGAGCTTAGGAGCTTTTCTTAGTTTTTTCATACAAGTAAAATCTGTTCAAAGTGAAGGGTTATGGAAATAAAGGGAGAAATGTTTAAAAAAGGGAACAGATTTTCTTTTGTGTTTATAAGCCTTCATCCTACCCAGAGAACTGTGAAGTGTTACAAGTGAAAGGTAAAATGTGTTGAACACAAGAGCCTGACTCTGCACTAATGAAACTGCCATGCTGCTGAATTACTCTTGCCTAGGAATACTCTTTTGGGCACTGTAAAAATTATAAATAAGAGCAGCAGTAGAAGCAATATATTTAAGGGGAATTCAGCTCTGCACCATATCTGACATGCTGAGGATGGCATATAATCATGGCTTACTGAACACTTTTAGTCTCTGCCTACAGCTCTACATACCTTCTGGCCATGTGAAGAAGGAAGGAGCTAGTGAACAAAGAACTCTGAGAGCACAAGGTGCACAAGGCAATACTTAGTGCTTCACCTTGTCAGCATACATCACACTGAAATGGCACAGACCAATATACTGCTCTTGTGAAATGAAAGAAATTCCAGGAAAGGGTGTAGTAATGTTATGTATTTTGAACTCAATACATTTTGTTACTGGACAGCTAAGAATGTTTTCTTCTGATAACGACCCACAAATGTCATTTACTAGAAACTGTAGTTTCCTAAATTTTCCTCACCTCATTTAATTGCAAGTTTTCTACTAAGAAAGAGACCATAAAGAACACAGGCAAGCACCCCAACAAATCTTCACATCAGAAGTGGGAATATAAATCCTAAAAATCTTAAATGCCAATATAAATACTGCAGACATTAGATTCAGAACCTGTTTCCCAACACTAGAATTACATATGTTTGCATCTTAAATTAGCTTGGGAGCCTTAAATATCTACTAAAAACTGTCTAGATCTACAGAGCCCTGAACAGATAAGGCCTTGGTCAGGCCTCAGTCCTGCCAGGGTGTATAAACTAGATATTTTCCTCTCTTTCACCATTTGACACTAATACCTCTGACTTCCTACACCATGCTTGCTGGGTTGAACCTCACAGAAACTACCGGTGTTGTACTCCCTTCTGCCATTTCCAGTTTTTACATAGAAGGTTATTCGTTAGAGCATTCACCTATGCCCCTGGAAGATCCAGTTTGAGTTTTCAGTCTGCTACGGGGAGCTACAGAAACATCTGTTAACCAGTAGACTATTTGTTATTCAAATCAAGTCTTCTCAAGTTCATCTGTCTTAAAAATGTTCTGCTTATATAATTTTTTTTTTTTATTATTATTATTTATTTATTTATTTATTTATTTTTGCAGTATTTATGGAATGAGGATTGGAATTTCATTCACTCTCACTCTAGCTTACTAATTACCACCAACCTATGACTAAATTCATCATTTCATACTGAGGAGATGGTTCTGCTTGCTCAGCATGTCTGTAACACTTCAGGCTTATGGTCTTTTATCAGGCATTCATATAATAAAATATCTGATCATGAAACATCCAAGGTAGAATTTGTTTGACCAAACAGAGGTAGCTATTTTTATTATCACAGAGAATAGGCACTTTTAATGGAAGACTCTTAACATAAACTGATCATCTATATTTGGTCAGAAGAATTTCACCTCAAAAAATGTCTGTGAACTGTTAAGAGTATCTGGAGTGATCTGCTCAGCTGAAGATGTTTTCTATAGGAGGTTAATATCATCACTTTCAGTACTTCTATATTTTTCTGGGTCTAATGTTAACCCCTGTGTTGGAAAGTTTTTGTTTGTTTCTGAATTATTTGAACTGCTAAACAAATAAATAAATAAATGTTAAACTTTTCTTTTTTTCTTTTTTTCTTCTTTCTTTCTTTTTTAAACAGAAAACGAGAGATATCACTCCCTTCCTTATCAAGATTTGCATATTTTTAGTGCCTCAAATGATAGCTTTTCCTCTGTATTATGTCTGCAAATCCAGGTTTAATTGCAAAACGGGGCTGCAGAGGTGTCCTCTGTGAAGAGTCTAGGGCTGCCCCATGATGGACACATTCAGGTCCAGCTGTGGCCCCACCACAGAGCATGTTTGCCAAGATGGTGGCACCCTAAGGAAAACACCTCTAAAGAAGAGCAAAAGGCTGCAACATATTCTTCATGAGAAATGAGAAGGAGGGGGGCGGGGAAAAAAAAGAGAGAGAAAAAAAATCCAGCAGTCCTCAAAATCAATAAGGATGGGAAGTTCTCCATGCACAAAAGTCACAATTCCTCTGAACTCCATGGAAGACCACACTAGAGCAGATATCCACACCACAGCCTGAAGAAAATGACTACAGCCCCAAGGAAGCTGCAATCCATGGACAGGAACCCATACTAGAGATGGAGAAAACTGTGGGGGAAAGGTAGTAGCAGAGAAGAACTGTTATAGACTGACCACAGTTTGAGATATAAGGATGAAGGTGAGGAGCTGGAAATGAAGCCATGAATTTGAGCCTGAAAGAAGGGTGTGGACTGATTGAAGGTGTTTTTCATCATCCTACTCTGCTTTTAATTGGTAATAAGTTATATTATTTATCTTCAAATTTAGTCCTTTTTTACCTGTGATGCTAATTGATAAGTGTTCTCCCTATCTTCAACTCAGCTCCTGAGCTTTTTCATGATATTTTGTCCCTGTCCTGCAGAGGTGTAAGTGGGTTGAGTGGGGTTTACCAGACAAGCTAAACCCTGAAAAAATGCAAGGAAAGGGAGTATCTGTCTCTGTTCTCCCAGATAAGTTAATTAAATATTTTGGAAGGATGGAGTACTAAGAGATCCATGGTTTTATCTACATTATCTTTTGAGTACCACTTGTATACTATTTGTTACTGTGACAGAGTTGTCTTTGCTGTTGTAGATTGCTGTTAGTCAATTTTCATTCATGGGCCCAGACTGAGATGCAGTACAACAGACTCAGTATGACTGAATATTTCTGGCAGCTTAACAGTTTCTAACCCTCTGATTACATTGCCAGACATTCAGAGTGGAGGCAGGTCAACCATGAGCAGATGTAGACCCAAATCATCAAAGTAGTTAAGGCAGAAATTTGCCTCACTTTTTTTCAGAGGAACATTAATAGTTTTCCACTAACTGCAATAGCATGAGAGTACCTTATAAGCATGATTGGATTCTGTGGTTGTAAGCAATCCTCTAAATGTGCATTGACAGCATAGATGAATATTTATGAGGAATTATATTAAAAAATAAGGGTAAGGTAGAAACTAGAATTTGATATAATGTTGTTCCTCTCAATGCTGTTCAGCACTGTTTTTCCCCTCACTTTGACTTCTGAACTATAAAGTAAAAAAAAAAGCAATTGTAACTGAGTGTGGTTTCCCTTCTTTGCCTTTCTCCTCTGCTTGCTTGCGAGCTGAACTAAGAGGAAAATCTTATCTAAATGTGTTTATGTCTTCATAGAACTGAACTCCCAAAGAACTGATACATTAGCTATTTAAATGCAATTGATAGGTCTGTACACTCAAATATAAAACTTAATGAATTAACACAATTGCGAAAGAGGCCTGGCTCAGTGTGAAAATACTTACAGGCTGATCTTTAGCTGGTGGAAATCAACAGTGTTATGTTGAATTCAGTGGAGAAATGCCAATTTTCACCATCTCTAGTTCTTTATATTTACCTAAAGATTTACTATAATGTGGTTCCTCAGTCACGCTCACTAGCATATGCAGTCATGATTAATATGGGCACTGCTGCATAAAGGATGTGCCATGCCATTCAGTGGAACCTTTAAGCAAACCACCTGCAGCCCATCAGTAGTTAGCAATGCAGGTGAAAGTGCAGAATCCTACAAGGACAGCTTCCCAACATTTCTTTCCTTCAGCAAAATGGATTCTAATACATAGGATTCTGTGTAGCATTGTTGAGCTTATACATTCACTGCACAGTCAGTGCTTCCCATAATTTAAATCCAACTGCTTTGGGGTACCTGGAGCAGATGAAGGGTGAGAGGATATGAGTTATACTTGGCAATGTAGAAGAAAATATTTTTGTATGTCTTCAGACTAACTCCTCTGGGCAGTTTTTGTGCTGTTTCAAAGTAATTTAGCTCTGGGGAGGGAACAGAAGCAATGATCATCTGTTCAGGATCAGAATTAATAGGGCTAGTATCGATCAGCCACAGCTCTTTACACAGAGCTCTGTCCAGAGTCAAATGTAACATTTCTTCACATCTGCCTTTGATTTTTCTCTTGAGAGTTTCATCTGAAGATGTGCCAATTGCAGCATGGTAGTCAGTAGTCATCTCATTCTACCCATCAGTAATAGCAAGGAGAAAAAAATAAATAAATAAATAAATAAATCCCAAATCAGATAGATAACTGAATCTACTGTGGGCAAAAGTAAAACATCTTTAACATTTGGAACATATTTTACGTGTAAAACTCAAAAAGAAAACCTCTGAAACTCTTCACTCATAAAGAAAAACATAAATTTTCTTTTGCATCCTTTTATAAAAAAAAGATAAAATCAAGCTGTAAAGTATGAATTTCAAATATATCAATTTATAATTGGAAGAATTTTTTAATTGCACCAATGGTACTGAACAAAGAATTTGCCTATTTATTTTTATTTTATGAATAAACATGGTATTCCAAATATTCTGGAAATAATCTTGAATACAGGAATGGAATTAGTAGCCACCTAAAAGTCTATTCTGATTTCATTGAAGTCAAATTCAATTTTGATAATGGTTTCACTGGAAGTAGGATTGTCTCTGGACTAAACCATACAGGAACAAAAGAAAACAAGCAGCATGTATGTGGTTAAAGTGGCAGTCTATCTAGCCTGATATCTTACTTTAAATGGTAGAAAATAAAATATAGTGATGAAAGATGCTAATAAATTACATTTTTTAATATCAAGACCACTCAAAAATTCTTTCCCAGTATCCAGCAACTGGAAAGTTGGGAACTCCTCGTGTGAGCCAGAATTCATCTTGTAGATGTGTCTAAAAATGTAAGCAAAGATAGAATAGACTGTACAGAAATCTGGAGATGTTATTCATCTCTGATTTCATCTTAAAACTCAACTGCAAAAATAGTGCCCTTATTTCAAATTCACTTGAAGTGTCATAGAAGAATCTGAGCTCTTCAGGATAGTTTCATCCACAGTTATAAGTAGATCAAGAACAGAAAAGCAGAGCTGTTGCCTTATCCTGATAAGGTATCAGTAAAATTTGTTTAGAGGAAAACTTCACAGCAGAATTCTGTTTGGTTAGCACTATATTAAATGGGATAGGAAGATAAGGGAAAATGGGCTCTATTAGCAGCTGAAGCTGAAGTTTTTAGATGTAAAATACAGGTGGAATAAATCAAAGATAAATTGCTCACCTTTCTACTCTACCATGATTCAAGGAGGCAAGACTGACTCCCAAGGAAAAAGCTAAGTGTCTTTTCAAACCAGTTTCATGGTACTAACACAGTGGTACACTGTTGTATAGAGCGCTATCAGCACTTATCCTCATGTCCAGAAGTATACTGCTTATGGTAATTCAGAGCGCCATACTGCTGTTAATTTTGTAAGCACTGTTACCAGAATCCACCTGCTGTTGAAGAAGAACAACACATGTACTCTTGAAAATCTGACTTTGAACATCTGATGTGTCAACCAGTAGGGAGATATCAGTAAATATAAAAAAATTTGAGAATTATCTCATGTTGATAAATTGGTAAGTTATGGCAGTTAGTCCATAGAGAAAAATCCAAGAAAAACAAATCAAGACGAGTTAAGAGGAGATCACCACGTAACTAAGAAAATACCCTCAAAAACGCAGTTTACTATTGGAAAAACAGACAAACAAACAAAATGGTACAGAACCATGATATTATAAATGAAACACTGGTGAATACTGTTAATACTTCTTGTAAAATCAAGCAAATACATTTTACTTAACTACTTCTATCCAGGACTGTACTACTTGAGAGACTTTAAAGTTTGCATTAGATACTGAAGCAATGCAATCCATGTCTTTATAGATGTCAGTACTTAATTCACTTCAATTCAGGTGGTCAGCTGAGATCAGAATTCAGTTTCTCTGGTGTTTCTCTATAATGAACTGAAAGACAGGTATAGAAAATATTTCCTCTTAATTAAGAATGGGAATGTAAGTAATGTTACGATAAAAGAGACTTCCTGCCTCCTTACAGATGTGATTTTATGTTGATTAGAGTAGGTAGAAGCTAGCTGCACTTCTTAAAGGTATAAACAGTGCCTTCATTAGACTCGAGGTGTTGTAAGAGGGAAATGGATGGTAAGAGGATATGAGTATTTATGTGAGTTTTAGTTCTTATGCAGCAGCAGATGCCCAGTCATATAGGAAAACTGCATACTCCTGGAAAAAAACTGATTTGTGTGTGTTGGTATATTGCTTTTTTGGCAAATTTTTGGTTATTGAAATGAAACAACTTGAGAAAGAAAAAGTCAGTCCCTCTCCTGCTTTATTCTGAGAAAGTGGTTGTAGTCTTGGTCTCCATTATGGCTTGGTTCAGACTGAGAATCTTCTTAGTTCAATTCCAGATATCTACTGAAATACACTGAGGCCTACTAATCACAGTCTCTAAAGATACAGAGAGATTTAATGCAGTGTTTGCAGAGCTGGGAGTAATAGCTGTCAGACAGAGGTTGTGGAGTTATGGTACTTCATTAGCCCATTTGGAAGAACCATGGTTTTAGAGCATGCAGTATTTAATTTGGTATTTAATTTTAATTAATGTAAACACCTCTCAAAACTTTCCCCCACCACAATTTTTAGAAAAGCAGACTGGAGAAGCAGACAGAAAGAAAAATAGAAGAGAGCTTTAGTTTCAGTATAAATTTTTTTTCTGAATAGAGAAGATTTATGGAAAATAGCTTGGCTGCTCTCATGCAGATCCCAGTTTAAGTTCTCCCAGTCAGATTAGAGAATAGAAGAATGAACAATCTGTTTCCTACAGTGGAAGAAAGGAGATAGATAGGAAAAATACATTAGTAACATATATGAAATTCATATTATATTATTTCACCTACTTTCACCAATGAGTGTCATGCAGCACTCAGAAGGTATGGTTAAATGCTTACATAGAGGTTATCCACACCTTTCCCAAGCCCTAATCAGTGCATTAACGTTGCCTTGTATATTCTCAAGTCCTGAACACCTCTAACACAAAGAATTCATGGGACTGAGCTCAGAGAAAAAACTTATGCTTGTGTGACTTCAGGATAACTAGTCATGGGCTTATGCAGAAACATTTTTGCTGCCCTCTTGTTATTGGCTGATAGTATCACTGTGCATTACGTCCAGCTTCCTCATCTGTACAGTAAAACTGGGAATCACACAGATTAGAAACTATTGCCTTCACGTCTTGATATCCCACTCATTTTCCGTCAACCTGCTGATAACAACTGATCCAGAAGGAACTTTTCATTAAGAACTACAGTAAGAAAATCTCTTAACGCTGGATTTGAATTCTCATCATAAGCATTGGATTAGGTAACCTCCATTTCATGTTAACCAGAAAGGAAAATGCACTGTGGATGTGTCCTAGCAGATGTCTGATGACAAATATCACTCATCTCTGAGGCAATCTTCTTGTGTTAGCCTTCTTGAGACCACAGATGAGATTAGGGTTTAAAACAAAACACTTTTTCAATCTGCTTTGTAGACATACTTCCACACAGATCTTGCCAGACAGATCTTGCCAGACACTCCTTTATTCAACTGTCAGCGGCTTTTAAGTCATTTTAAAAAATGATGATGAGGATTTGTCTCTCCTCTCCCCTTCTTATGGTGACTTTCAGCAAAGCCTGAAAAGCTTTGGTGTGGGTAAACAGATCAGTTTTTAAAATGAATAGCTATAGCAGACATTTTGTTATTTAAAAAAAAAAAAAAAAGCTATTTGTATGAAGAATATAATTAGAGAAGTTTGTATCAATGGCTTCTTGAGGACTTTTCAATCCATGCCCCTATTTCTCTTGAAGTTAATTGAAAAGAGATTCCCAGTCTTTACTCTTATCTTTTCATTAGATGCTACTAAATTTGGCATCCCTAGCTTGAGGGCCTTTCTTCATTATTCAGAGGTCTGGTAGCCTTGCAGAGATTGGATGGATGGACTTTAATAAGTATAACTCTTTCATTCCCAGCATTTCTTTTTAAAATAACATTACAAAATTTTATATTTCAGTAAGAACACTTAAATATGAACATAAAATGTGTTTTTTGGGGAAAACTGAATTACTTTTTTTATTGTGTTCCTGGATTTTATTATCAATGCCATGAACCTTCTTCTTACTCTGTGTTTAGTAACAAAAAGCATAGCATTACGAAACCTAGATGTCCATGTTATATAGTATCATATTCACCAATGTGCATCTCATGTCATGATAGGAAGTAGAAAATGAAATCCTTCCTATTTTCAGAGTTTTTTGTCTGTATTTTTAACCAGTGTAAATTGTAATAATTCTTTTGGTTTCAGTGTATTTTTTCAGATTCTTATCATTTCAGCTTAATAGCTACCATTTCAGAGATACTGAGTAGACAAAAATAACTTGGTTTCAGAAATACTTATTATACGTAAAATATCTGATTATGTGCTGTCTCAGAGCTTATAGTTTTCTAAAATTCATTGCAAACGTGTAAAATATTACTACTGAGCTTTAGTTATATATTTTACTTTTTTTTTTTTCTGAAAGCAAAAACTTAAAGTAATATTGACAATGCTTTTGTAACCCCACAAAATTTTATTTTTTAATTTTTATTATTATTTTATTTTATTACAGTAATTCTCTCTATGGACTTAAGGAAAAAAAATAGATGATATCATGTCTTTGGTTTGGCTCTAGGACATTGACTGGCAGACCAAAACATTCTTCCACATATCAGTAACCTAGGAGCAGCAGAGTACTTTGAGCTATTTTTCAGCCAAAAGGATTAGACTCATCTCTTAGATGGGTCTGACATCTAATATAGATTTTCAATGGGTTGAGTTTCACCAATCATAGTTATGACTGTGACAAGACTTGCATCTTTCTTAGGGTGGAGTATGTCCCCTGCTGGGGAACTAAATCATGCACCTCAAGACCTGGAACGTCAAATCTTCCTTATTTTGTGTTTTTAAGAAACCTTCTGTTGGACTGTGAAGAGATTACCATATGAGCACGTCATCTGGGACAATTTCCAATACTGCTACATAGCACAGTGACTTCTGGAGTACAGTAATAGGGTAGTTAGGGTTGTTCAGGGCTTGAAAATAATTATGGGATACTAAAAAAAAAAAAAAAAAAAAAAAAAAAAGATGTAACATCCTAAGCAATCTAAGTGATTTTAGCCTTCCAAAGACAAAGTAGAAAGAGACTTTGTCTCAGAGACTCAGAGACTAGCACTGTGGTTTAAAAACAGGAGTAACAAGGTACACGTTTTATTGAAATTTAGTTTTGTTTTATTTTCACAAAAGTATCAGCACTATTTGTGTAAACAATACAAACTGTATCTACTATTTAGTTTTACATGAGATTTTCTAAATCACTGTGATGTAGGGAACATCACTTTGGGAGAAAAGCAATTTTAAGGTTATCATGTGGGTGACAAAGACATTAACCTGACAAAATGTGCTCAGGAGACCCAAGATGCAATTGTACAATACTTTTTGGCTCTCTTGCCCATAATTTCATGGAGCACGGTGTAATTAACATACTTCATGTGATTCAAGTAACATTTGTTTCTTCACTATCAGAATGTAAATTTGAAAATGATATGGATCTGTACAGGAGACAGCAACAACTGTTCCCTAGATAATAACATGTGCACTGTTTTGCAGTGCAAAATAAAAAGAGGGGAGGAAGAAGGTGACATATAAAACATTATTCAGGTTTTTATTAGGAATGTAACATATGTTTTACAGCTGCTGCAAAAGCAGAAAACAGACACTGAATAAAATTAATGAAATTTGAACAGTTTATTGTCAGCTTGAAAGTGTTAGACCTCATTTTATTAAAAATTATATGAAATAATGAAATTTGCAGACTGTGTGTGTTTGTGTGTGTGTATAAATGGGTGTGCAATTAGCTAACAATAACAACAAAAAAAAGTCAGCATCATCTGTTAATTCTTACCCAGAAGAAGCACAATAAAAAAGATAGGCAGTAACTATACTGTGCGTTTCCACTTCTGCATACATTCGTAGCAAAAAAATACATTCAAACATTCAAATTAAGAATCATTTTTCTTCAGTAATAGGTCACTGGATTATTTCCCTCTTACACTTCACCTCAGAGGACGAAAGAATAAGCAAAGTCTGTTTAGTATAAGGAGATACCAAATGGTCTTGATTACTTATGTTTTCCATCAGGAAATAGACAAAATAAAAATGAATCTCATGCCAACTACAGCCTATGAGAAAAGAAAGAGCAAATTATACAAGCAATTAATTAGCCAAGTCTGTACTTATTCAGATTTTAGACTTGTTTTATTTAATCATATTTGAGTATTAAGTGAATAAATGCACAAATGCATAACGCATTCAGCACATATAAGTTGAATAAATGAAATGGGGCATACAACATATATTAGTTTATTAGTGCTTCCAGCTTTCATTGATGTCCTTCAGGCACACTGTCAGTTGCCTTAAGGTTGATCAGACTTACCCTCATCTGCTCTTATTTTTTCCTCTACAGATGAAACAAACAAACAAACAAATCTATCTGTGCAACAAAGTTTTCCTTAATGCATTTATCATTGGCAGGACACTAACCTGAGAAAAAAATTTAAGCTGTCTTCAATACTAAATGGGAGATGCAACTAATTTATATCAAATGTGTCTTATTTTTATTCAGCCAGAACTGAAATTTAATGTATTGTATTACTACTCTTTTATGTTTTCAGTTCAAAACAAATGATAAGACTGAATTCCTAAGGTGCCTAAAACAGCATGCAAAACAAGTCAAAGTCCTATTATCATGCAACAGGGAAAACAAACAAACAAACAAACAAACAAACAAACAAACTGTGATTTGTGCTTATGATTTCTAAGCTCTACCATATATTTTTTTTTTCTTACAGAAAGGAATATTTCACATGGAGAGAATAAGAAACGAACTTTAAATGTTTGAGAAAGGATTTCTTGTTCACAAACAGATGGAGGCACTCAGATGAGCAGTGAAGCATCACCTCTGATGTGAGCACAGATATAAACAGGAGAGGCAGGCTAAAAGAAACTCAAGGTATAGATTTATCTCAATGGGAAAGATATGACACATATGTACAGTAAATAAAAACACTGGTGTCAATGCAGCCTTATTTCCATACAGTCAAAATAAAAGAAACACTTTCAGTGTCACTTTCTGTGTTTGTGTATTTATTAAATGAGGTCTGCTCAAAAAGTCTCTTTTTTTATTATGTTGGCCCATGAGGTCAGACGTGGATGTTGGTGATACAGTAGTAAAGGATGAGCCTTTCCATCAGTATTCTATTACATCTTGTTGCCATGAGATAGATGGCAGAAGAGGGGCAAGATGATATCTCTCATAGAACTAAGTATGAAGGAAAGATCTCCAGACCCCTCCACGCAGAAAAAAAATGCACTCGTTGACATACATTAAAGCTTGCTAAAAATTTATGAAGACCAAACAGTGGATGTGAGCACAATGAGGTGGTGGGTGGTATGTTTCAACAATGGTGAGAATAACAGTGGGTCACCTCCACTGGTGCAAAGTTTTACGAGAATAGCATTCAGGCTCTTGTTCATTGATGACAAAAATGCATATTTAATAGTGGTGACTATGTTGAAAAATACTGCTTTGTAACCAAGAATTTTCTCTATCAAATAGTGCTATTGTACTCTTTGTATCTGTTGTAGTTTCCATGGAAATAAATAGCAGGCATAAGTTTTGGAGCAATCTATGTATTCTTATGTATCTATTCTGTATTTAGGTCTGGGCAGGTTTTTCCTCATTACCGTTTCCTGAGTCCTGTGATTGTTTTATTCTCATCCCTCCCCACCCTACCCTTAATCTTATCTAAAAGTATAATGACGTTAATTAGTGAATCACACATTCAGTTAGATTGTTGGCTACAGCTAGATCCATGCAGCACATTTCTATTGCAATATTATATGCCTTGCCTTCATAGATTTTCAAGCTCAAGGTTGTACTGTGCATGTATTCTGTGTGTTAGTAGTCTGCTATATCATATGAAATCACCTATTACTAGGCACTCAGCACAGATAATTCTGAGAAATGTAATTTAATTGAAAGACACTTATATGATGATATCTAGGATTTAAAGCCTTGGCATATCTTTATAACCTTCAGAAACCCACTCCTGAATCTCTGAGCTGCTCAGTTTTCATTTGTAAATTTATATGGCTTTCTAGAACCTGCTGTCCAATAACTGGTGCCATAAGCAATTCATTCTTAATCTATGTAACTAAAACAGTGATTTCTACATCCTTAGTTTAACATGCTATTTTGTCAAAGTAACACAGTGATATCTTTTGAAGAGGCTAAGAAACAGCAATAATCATATGAAACAAATAGTACAGCTAGGTATTTTGATTGTTGACAGAATGAAATATTAAATGTAATTGTTTTCAAACGTGTGATGTAGTTTAAAATATATGAAATTTAATATCATTTGCTTTATAAAAGATCTGTTCTGAGCAGCTCAGTTTGTCAATTCTTTTCTCAATTAGATTACATATTTTTAAATCTATTATTCTTCAGAAATAAGTCATTTTATTCTTTCTAAAATGTATTCACAATAAGTTTCTTTATCAGTTTGGCCTAGAATTAAATTGGTATAACAGTTATTTCAGAAGTCACAGAAAAGCTGTTTTGGCAGAAATGTAGATTCCCCGCACAAATGAATATATTTTGATTGTCTATATTGGAAAATGTTAGAAAATCAGTAATTCTTGTGCAAATGTATGACTAAATTCCACATTCGGCAGCCTTTTGTCCTGGGCTAATAGTCATTCTCTCAGCCCTAATACTGTTTCCTAGATGTGCAAATATACTGGCAAGTATAAACTTGCTGAATTCAACCCTGTTATCTGCACTAATGAACAGAAATAATGTCTGAACTATCAGAGATTTAAATTACACAGAACTTCAAAGATCATATCACCATCTCCAACTACAGTCAGAAATGAATAGAAATTCAAGGGCTGAAAAGTTTATATTGTCAGGTCTTGCCGAGGGTGTGGTAAGTATTGTGTCTACTGAACATTCTTTGACAGCTACATAGGCTGTCACTGGTTGCTAATCATTTCCTCTGGATTATAAAGGCTTAATTCTGCTTCCTACCTCTTTCTTCCAGTTCAGTGGGCTGGGTCTCTTCGATTCCATAGAAGTCAGTTGGTATCAATAGTGTAAATGAAAATATGACACTAATAAATATAAATGAAATAGAGATGACTGATGCATAAAGGATGATGGCAGGCTCCTCATTTGAAAAGATAGGGATTTTCCCACTTAGAAAAAAAATAAAAATAAAAAAGTTGTCACCCCTATTCATAGACCCTGCAGCTATTAAAAAGAAATCTGTTGTTCTCCATGTTTGGGAATTGGTTGCATTTGATTTATAGCATGTTTTGTATACTGTTCAGGTCCCTGAAGTGCTTTTAAGTTGCATATGCCCCTTGAAAGGTCAAATGATCTGAACCCTGAAGAGTTCTGGTTTTGCTCCTCAAAGTAAACTGAAGAATGCTGTTTCAAATATAAATGTATGATAAACACCATCCAATTGTTTCTTCTTATTTCTGCATAGTTGACATTATCCATTGTATTAAGTTTGTTTCTACCTTCTAATTGTGTTTACATTGCCTACAGCAACTGTAACTTTTAAATGGGTTTCAGCAGACAATAAATTAAAACAAGTTATTGTTTCTAAAATCCATTCTATTTAATTCTAGTTATTTCTCTCTCCCCCCACCCCCCAGGATTAATGGCCTAAGAAGTACAATATTTGGCTTATTACTATGTAGTATTTGTGAGCACCCAGAGTAAGCTTATTTATGCAGTTATTCTGTACCTACAAGGCAGAATCATGGTTTCCCTGATATATGTGAGATTTCATAATTACTACTGAATCATTCCTTAGGTTCCTCATATACTCATCCAAGTCATACAGTGAAACATGATTATAAACTTATTTATGTATACATTTATGTTTGTGTTTATACATATGTTTGTATTTACATTATTTACATTTACATTAATAGTAATACAGTGTTCATTACACACTCCCTGAAGAATAAATCAAGAACTTTGATGTAGGAATTATATGCCTCAAATAAGGAATGTTGTTCAGATCTGTACATAGATTAAGCCAGAAAGATGGTGAAGGGTCTGGAGCGGCTCCCCTATGAAGAAAGGCTAAATGAACTGGGTCTGTTTAGCCTTGAGAAAAGAAGACTGAGAGGAGACCTGATCCAGGTCTATAAATATCTAAGGTGTGGGGAGCAAATTGGCAAGGCCAGACTCTTTTCAGCAGTCTGTGGAAACAGGACAAGAGGAAATGGCCAGAAAGTGGAGCATAGGAAGTTCCAGATGAATGTGAGCAAGAACTTCTTTACGGTGAGGTTGACAGAGCACTGGAACAGGCTGCCCAGGGGAGTTGTGGAGTCTCCTTCTCTGGAGATATTCAAGACCCACCTGGATGCCTATCTGTGTGACCTGGTGTAGAGAACCTGCTTTGGCAGGGGGGTTGGAATTGATGGTCTCTGGAGACCAACCCCTATGATTCTGTGATTCTGTGATATCGCTATTCACTTATTTCTTTGGTCTAAAATAACTTCAATTGATACTTTAATTTGTGATAATTCCTCAGTTTTATACTCTGGTCTTATCTCCTTTGATCTTTCCTGTTTATATCCCAATGACGTATAAGTTCTTCAGGCTCTTTGAAGACATTCTTCTAGTAAGTTGGAAAAAAAAAAAAAAAAAAAAAAAAAAAAGAAAAAGAAAAGACTTATTATTAGTTTTCATGTCTTTCAGATGCTTTTCCTAGCATTTTATTTTTTTATTAATAGTTTGATTCTATGTTAAGATATTCTGATCATCCTTAAATGAACATAACTTCTGCTCTTCGACATTAATCCTAAGAATTCATGTACTGTGTAGTTTATGAATATGAGATATATGCTGGTACCATGAACTTCATAACATATCTCTCATTCAAAAATTTTATCTTTCAAGCTTCTCCTTTCCATTTATTTTCCTGTCCTTCAAGTATTGCATATATTTATAAAGTTTCCTTGTTTTATGTGTGTTTATATATTTGGATATATTTACCTTTCAAACTACTACAGGGAAGAGTCTCTTGAGTGTACTGTAGTCAAGATTTCAGAATGGCTCTTCAGTAGTAAAAAATTCATTAAATTCTTATTCTCTGCTTAGAATTATGTAAGAAATGGCTGCTCCAAAAGGCAATAATTATAGTATCTAAAATTAGATTTTTGTAAATGGCCCCAAATTTCTTTTTACCAGTCTTCATGGGAATAATTGATTTCTTCATCATTACTTATTTTTTTTCTTTTTGCCATTGTAATCTCTCCCATCTCCCTTTGCATTGTCTGATTCAATACACCTATACTGTTCAGGTGATTAATAACACTACTGTCCTACAACATTCATTCTATTTAGACACAAAATATTCAGATTAGAGTGAATGTCTCTTCTTGATACAGCTTACTTAGTTACCTTGTTTGACTTGCACTTAAAAGAAGTAAGAAACTTGGGCCTGAAGTCAGCTCATGAAGGGAGGACTGTGACTACTCTGCTTAAATGTAGCCCTCTCTAGAGAAAAATCTGTACATTCACAAGGTTACCTACTTGGCCCTGTTCCCTTTCACTGCCTATGTTCTTGTTCCAAAATACAATTTCTATCTTTGTACAAAATTTTTAGTTCTGAGAACTTAAGATAATATTATGGGTATATGGTAATACACTAAATGAGTGCTGGAAAGCAGCATAGTTGACATCAACATATCATGGAGGAAATGTAATCTCATACACTCATATTTTATCTAAATCCAGAAGCTGCTCTTTATTTCACATGAAAAAACTTGGGTTGGGGGGAGTTGGGAGAAGAAAAATAAATAAATAAATAAATAAATAAATAAATAAATAAATAAATAGGTGTTTTGCCTGAAAACAGCATTTATTTGGGGTTCTACTTCACTATTTGTTATTTTTATTTGTTCTATACATTGGAAATAAATAAATAAATAAATAAGGAACCGTTAGTTTCATTCACTACTTTCAAATTTATGTACTGTTTCCAAGTAGATCAACCTGAGGCCATCCTACACCTCGTCACAAGTGACCGCAGTTTGAACCCTGTGTTTCCAGCAGTTCTTGCAGCACATCTACAAGTGCTCTTTAGTATTTGTGAAATGGAAATCTCTTCTTTTCAGCATAGTTTGCCACTGTGGTATTAGAATATACATTTTCTGCGTAAAGACAGTCCTTGCTATGTGACTAAGAATAGCATTGTTCCAATGGGAAAATTCAGCTGCTCATTAACAATGGGAGTTTCTCCCAAAGATATGAATAGCTACTTCACTGACATGCAGAGGCAGCTAAAAGTCTTTCAGTTAACAGGTAGGTGTTGATTCTGACCTAGAAATCTTTAAATGATTTTGTGCCTTGTTACCTGAGAAACCAACTTTCTAGCGTTGTGCTTTCACCATTAGAAACAGCTTAAGAGCTGTTCACACATTCTAAGTTCACAGGGTGAAATGGCATTAGTGCCCACTTTTCAGACTTACATAATTTCTCAGTAGTGCAATAAAGTCTAGATTTTTAGTCTTGTTAAACAAAAAATACACAGAAAATGAATGTAACTTTCAGCCTTTCTTTGAGGCTTAATGTGATTCACTGGGAGAGATCTAGGAAGGATATGTGTAAAAACTGTGTTACAATTTAGTTTATAAAGATCCTTTTCAGGAATCTATTTTTTTTTTTTTTTTTTTCTTTATTTTCTTATGGTATGGTATCTTAGATGTGGAAAGCATGAAAATACATATTGAGATAGTAGTTAGCAAATGCGTGTAAATCTGGTTTCTCACAATGGCCAGGACACTGGTGTTAAAAGAGATCTTAATTTACTCCTTATATGGAATTGGATTAAGTTATAATTGCACAAAAGGAAATTAGACAGAATAGTTTGTTATTAGGTTGGGGAAAAAAAAAAAAAAAAAGGCAAAGAGAGGAAACAACCTAACACACCACAAAACAAACAGGTTTTCTTCTCACGTTGGCAAACAACACTGACAAAGCAGTTTTTGTCTGGGAAAACTGGTATTACTATATGGCACCCAGAAGAGTAGACATAATAGCAGGGATGTGGCAGCAACTAACACTTACTTACTTACATGTTTTTCTTTTAGCTTTCTGAATGTTAGAGTGTTTATGTGATTCTCATATGACCAAAAAGGCTTTCTTCCTTTTTTTTTTTTTTTTCTTTTTTTTTCTTTTTCTTTTTTTCTTTTTCTTTTTCTTTTTCTTTTTCTTTTCCTTTTTCTTTTTTCCCCAGAACTTTTATCTATAACTGTAACCAATGATGGGAACTCATGAAGGGTATATCTTTAATGAAATAAAAACATGTAAGAGAAAAAGGAGCCACTTTATAGTGTCTTGAGAAAATAATAATTAATTAAAACAACTAATTCTGCAGTGATGTGCACTAAAGAGATAATATTGAAACCTACATTATTGGCAGGAAGAGAAAAAACCAGAATTGCTTCACTCATGCCTGACTTCTGCACATTTCCTCATTTTCTGACTCTGTAACAAAGACACTTCACTTCTAAGACTGCGAAAATGTTTCTAAGTGAGTTATCATTAGAAGATTACACTGTCATCTTCCTCTTACAAAAAAATGTATGATTGAGGACAGAGAGGAATCTTCCTGTAGTCTCTTATATAGCTGGTAAAAAAAAAAAAAAAAATAGTGCTGAAGACATATCGCTGTAGAAATAAAATAAAATTAATGACTAAAACGAATAAAGCTGAAAATGTTAGCTGTAAATGCAGAGTCACTGAAATGCACACATAAAAATATGAAAAAAATATCACATAAATGGCTCAGAGTCTGTTGTCAAACCAGAAACTTTGGGTTTTTTGATCACTAGGCAATTTACTTGGCCACTGTCCTTCTGTCCATCCATGGAACTCACCTATCTCAAAGAGGGCAACGAATCCTAACTCAGGAGCTAGCGGGGCTTATCAAAAGAGCTTTAAACTAGCTACAGCGGGGAAGCGGACGAAACAGGGCTTACAAAAGATGAGCCTAGGGGAACAGTGCTTGAGCTGGGGGTGAATTTTCTTTGAATTTGTACAAGGCAAATTTTTCTAATGTATCTGCCTACTCAAATGGCCAGTACTTTAATGAACTCTGATAGAGAGAATCATCAGAAAGATTTAGTGCAGCTCATATGTTTATTTCAAAAATAGACTTTGGAACATGCTGATGTAAATATTTATCTTCTGCAAGCATTTTGGACAGTCTGTAGTAAATAAGTCTTATCCTCATCCACCTTACAGAAGGACTTTTTAGTTCACAGAAAGATTATCCCAGCAGTGCTTGACAATGTTAATCAAAAGGAAATACTGCAGTAGATACAGCTGTGATTCAACAGACCTTGCTATTTCAACATTTATCAACATTTACCAAACCTACAGGTATAAATGTAGTTTTTACCTACATGAATATGTTTGTTTCTTCTAGCTTTTCAAATTTCACTACTATTCCACTTTTTCCAGTACTTTTTTCTCTATTTCTAATATATTTTTTCTTTGGCACTAGCTCTGAATATTGTGTTTAAGAAGACTCCATTAAAGTTTAAATTTCTGTGCCTTCTTATAACCTCTTTGCAAAAGAAGAGAAAAAATAATGTATTTGTTGCTTTGTTTTCCTCACAAAAAAAAAAAAAAAAAAAAAAAAAAAAAAAAAAAAAAAGAAAGTGACAATCTACACTGACTATAAGGAGAGTCTATAAGGATTAAACTTCTACCTTAGATGCATTCATGTCTTCTGTACCTGAAGATAAGTGGGATTTTTCTGGTGTATGCATTTGAAATCTTGTACTATGTGGCTGAAATGCTCACAAATTGTTAATTCAGAAATGGCAGACTCCTAACATTAATCAGACTCTAATTTTCCATCTTATAAGAGAAGGATAATGACATTATTTCCTTAACCAAGCATGTCTATATAAATGCTTCTTTAGGGCTTTCCACACAGCAACTCAGTGGATGCCAGTCCCAGTTCTGCCCCCTTCATCAGGGCTTGCCTGGAGGCTGCAAGGAGTTCAGGACCATCTGCTGGACTCTTGTTGTCTCAGCACAGCAGCTCAGTAAACACCAGTTTCACTCCTGCTCTCTTTCTCAGGGCTCACCTGGAGGACTCAGGGAGCTTGGGACTATCTACTGGACTCCTTCTGTTGTCTCAGCACAGCTCTGAGGACACCAGTCCCAGTCCAGGTCCTCCCCTTTTCCTCAGAGCTTGGGAAATAAGTGATGAGAGGTCTTGGGGAAGGATGATGAGGATGGGGGACAGGGAAAGAAAAGAGGTAGGGAGTAGTAGCTGTTGCAGGAGATCTCTGGCAGATGGTGACATTTCAACACTGAAATGGAAAATGAGAGCCACTGGTGCCCCGCCAATTAATATGATGGCATCTCCAGGCCATCTATTCTATAGCACTTGCCCTCTCCTGATGGAGGTGGATCCACCTCTACTGGTTCTTTCTCCAGAGATGGATCCACCTCCATTGACCTGATATCATATTCAGGTGGGTCAGTTTCCATTCGCTCAGGTTTACTGCTGCTACCCTGAAGCTTAAGCTTCTTTAGTGGAGAAGGATCCTTCCTCCTCCAAAAAGGTGGGAGGGAGGGAGAAAGGATCTATCTGAAGTGCTTCTTCTGTTAGAAGGCCACAAGACACAAGCCAGTCAGGGACTGATGTTCTGTTGATTGGCTCTCCGTATTTATAGCAGTTCTCAGGGAGGTGGCTTGTGACGTCATTAAGCCATGGTACTGTGACTATAGGAATATCCCATAATGACCAAAACATGGAAAACTGAATTGTATATAGTAGATAAATAACTGAAGCAATTAATAAATATCTTTAATTGACATTTTCCAAATTATTTTCTCTAATATTTTTTCTTCTCTCTCATTATTGATTTACTCATTCATTTTATTTTATTCTTATCAATTACTGTCTCCTGTCCTCCTAATCTTTCTTCGTATATTTCTAGAAAATAATGATTGTTCCTGATGACCTTTTGTATGTGTAATTTTGTTATAGTAGAACCAAAATGAGTGCAGTACTTTGAAACTTTACCACTGTTGAGAAGAACTGGCTAATTACTTGTTTACTGTAGATACAGTATTCATAGCTTTTTGATGTTATCAAACAATTTACCTAAATTTAGTCATTCATCAGCCAAGCCTTGTTTTGCTCTGATAATGATTATTAAATATTTCATTTTTACTTACTTACCTTACTTACCTAAAAAGATCATAGAATCACTCAGGTTGGAAAAGACCTTAAAGATCATTGAGTCCAACCACAACCTAAACATACTAAAAAAAATATTCAATTTTTCATAACTGAAAATTAAAATTGATTGTATCAAATTTTTATAGACCCATCCCCAGTCCTAGCAGCATTGCTTATATACTGTAAACTCATTAGATCAGGAAAAAAAAAAAAAAAAAAAAAAAAAAAAAAAAAGCATCTTTACCATGCATTCTCTACCCTAGAAACCTCTCAGATGGATTTATGTTTATGGATGTAATTGCATGCCAGGATCTACTTCAATATGAAGTTTCGCAAAAAGCCCTTTTAATTGCTGATCCAATCCAGGTTTTGTATGTGAAATCTTCTTGAGTAGTATGGAAGATTCTTCTAAAAGGAAGTAAGCTATCCTGACTTAACAAGTCCAGCTTATCCTCTTACTGCATCACTCACAATTCAAAGAGTTGGTGAAGCTTTTTGAAAGGATTTGTGCTGTTTTCTGTTTTCTTTTAAAATTTTTTTTTCATTTGTAGGTAATGCAAGGAAAAGTAACTTTTCTTACACCTTCTATTTATTTCATTAGCATGTTTTCCACTTTGTTTTCCAAGCACACAGAGAAAATATTGAGTAGAATTGGACTCACGACCCAGAACAGACCTCTGTAGAATTGATACTACTTTTTAGCCTGACACTGAACCATTAATAATTGTTCTGTGTGTTGTATTTTATTTTGTTTGTTTTCTTTTTTTTTTCCCCTCAGCATTCTATTTATTTAGCAATGATTGTGTTTAATCAACATTTCTCTAGTTTCCTTATGAGAATATCAGGTAGAACTGTATCAAATTTGTTATTACAATCAAAGCATACTATGTCCACAGAATTTCCTTTATCCACTAAGCTTGTTATCCTATCAATGAATGAAATGAGGTTAGTTCAGCATGATTTGCTGCTGATAAGCCCACGTTGCCTATTCACAAGTTGTTTTCCTTCAGGTTCTTATGAATTACCTGCTTTATTAATTGTTCTTACAATTTATCAGATATTGAGTTTATACTTATCAGTCTGTGAGGTTTTAGATAACAAAGATAATTGCTCATCTTGAACACACTGTAGACAGAGACTGATAAAACTTCTCTACTGTTTAATACTTTATCTAGATTTAAGAGGATTTTCTTCTATAAAAGTTAAGGATGATTTTAGACTAAAAGTGCATTTTTTACCTACATACAATAATGTAATAAAGTAACATCTGTCACAGAAAGGAACACTAAGTTATATCCTTCTGTAATACCTTGACCCCACTGTATATTGTCCACACGAGGATCTGCCTGCATTTCGGTTACTATTTCATTGCCCTACCCCTTTACTTAAGCTTTCTGTAGCACCTGAGCTATGACCTATGGAAATTGCTATCAGACATCAGAGTATTCATCAGGGAAATCACTGATGTTAAAGGCTTATAGTAGATAGCAACTTTAGCCTGAGATGAATTGTGCCCTAGAATGCTCTGCATTGACTACGAAGGGACCCAGAGTGACCTAGTTAGACATGAACATTTACCTTTATTCTCTTTCAGAATTTCTAGTCACTCCACTGAAAGATGAATGAACTTTTGAATGGGGCGAGTCCTCTGGTGTAACTCCACAGTGACAAGCAATCAAATATGAGACACAGATTTAGCTTTGCAGCTGTCCTTTTTTCCTTCATTGATTCCAGAATACTGAGAACCTAGATGTGTAATGGATGCACTCCATGTTGGCCATCAGGTGTAATGCTGTAGTTTCCATCAGTAACCTAAAAGACATTATTAAAGGAAACTTGGATTACTTCCTTAATTCCACTGTTGTCAACTACTTGATGAGACCTCTATGTCCTGATTTAATCAGCATTTAATTAACACTGGTGCAAAGAGGTAAAATATTTTTGAAACAAATTAATTTTCATCTGTTCCATCTACTAATGATCTTGTCTTGATTTAGATTTTCTAAACATAATTATTCAAAACTTTTCCTAACAGTTAGAATTATAAGAAACTATTTTGTACTACTGGTGTGAGGAAAGTGAGTGAAATTTTCAGTCCTCCTACTAGATATTTAGCAAGATTAACAAGGCACTGATTCAGTATGATTAAAGGTATGTCAGTCTCTAAGATGGGAAGTTTCATTTGTCAAGATACATAGTGGGATCATCTTACAAGGTCTTAACAATTAATAGAAACAAACTGAACCTTTTAAAATGCTATTTGGTTTATATTATTCTAGATCAGGAGATATAGGAGCTTATCAAAAGAGCTTTAAACTAGCTACGATGGGGGAAGCACATGAAACCGGGCTTACAGAATCACAGAATCACAGAATTATCAAGGTTGGAAAAGACCTAGAAGATCATCTAGTCCAACCATTACCAATACTTCCCAGCTAAATCATATCCCTCAACAACATCCAAACGTTTCTTGAACACCCCCAGGGTCAGTGACTCCACCACCTCCCTGGGCAGTGCATTCCAGTGCCTGACTACCCTTTCCGAGAAGTAGTACTTCCTAATGTCCAGCCTGAATCTCCCCTGACACAGCTTGAAACCATTGAAACCATTCCCTCTAGTTCTACAACCTCCCTTCAGGAAGTTATAGAGAGCTATAAGGTCTCCCCTGAGCCTCCTCCAGGCTGAACAATCCCAGCTCCCTCAGCCGCTCCTCATAAGGCCTGCGCTCCAGACCCCTCACCAGCTTCGTAGCCCTCCTCTGAACATGTTCCAGGGCCTCAGTGTCTTTCTTGCAGTGAGGGGCCCAAAACTGAACACAGTACTCAAGGTGCGGCCGCACCAATGTGGAGTACAGGGGGACAATTACCTCCCTGTTCCTGCTAGTAACACTGTTTTTGATGCAAGCCAGGATGCCGTTGGCCTTCTTGGCCACCCGGGCACACTGTCGGCTCATGTTCAGCCGTGCATCAATCAGTACCTCCAGGTCCGTTTCCTCAACACAGTCCTCCAGCCACTCTGCCCCAAGCCTATAGCGCTGCCTGGGGTTGTTGTGGCCAAAGTGCAGGACCCGGCATTTGGTCTTGTTGAACCTCATCCCATTGGTTTCGGCCCAGCTCTCCAGCCTATACAGATCTCTGCAGGGCCTCACTACCCTCAGGCAGATCGATACTCCCTGCCAATTTGGTGTCATATGCGAACTTACTGAGGGAGCACTCAGTGCCCTCATCCAAGTTATCAATAAAGATGTTGAAGAGGACAGGCCCCAGCACCGACCCCTGGGGAACACCACTCATGACTGGTCTCCAACTGGATTTGACTCCATTTATCACCACTCTCTGGGCCTGGCCCTCCAGCCAGCTCCTTGCCCAGCCGAGAGTTTACCCCTCCAAGTCGTGGGCTGCCAGCTGGTCTTACAAAAGATGAGCCTAAGGGAACAGTGCTTGAGCTGCGGGTGAGGCAGATGACTCGGCTGAAGTGCACGTACACCAATGCATGCAGCATGGGCAACAAGCAGGGGGAGTTGGAAGTGACCGTTTGCCAGGTGAACTATGACCTAGTTGCTACTACCAAAACATGGTGGGACCACTCCCATGGCTGTAGTGCTGTGATGGATGGTTACAAGCTCTTCGGAAGGTTGTAGGAAGGTTGGTGGTATAGTCCTTCATATTAAAGACTGTTTTGATGTTGAAGAGCTTGAGGTTGGGAATGATAAATTTGAGTGTCTGTGGGTAAGGATCAGAGGTGACATCTTGGTGGGGGTCTGTTATAGACCACCTAATCAGGATGAAGAGATGGATGAGGTATTCTACAAGCAGATTACAGAAGTTGCACATTTTCAAGCACTCATGGAAGACTTCAACTTCCTTGATATATGTTGGTGTCATGGAGTTATCTAGATCAAGCTACGTCTGTGACAGGAGAGCAGTAGGCCCATGGGCCCCCCTGGCACCCAAAAATGGGAAGCGAAAAAGGGAAAAGAAGTAGGGAGGTGGGAGCTGGGCTCAAGGAAACAAACAGAGCAGTCGCAATGGTCTAAGGAGGAAAACGTATTTTACTATGATACTGGAATGCAAGGTAACACACTATAATACAATCTAATTGAAATTGAGGCTAATAAATTAAATAAAATAAGAGAGAAAGAGGTTTCCGAAGACTGAGAAGCTTACTTTGAAACTGAAGGCTCACAGCTTGGAAGCACACCCACACGTGCTGTCAGGCAGTGAGAGAGAGAGCCAGTGTCACTTTCATGATGTACTTTCCTCTCTGAACACAAGGTCCCCTGGGACATGTGGTTCTTCTTGTCTGTGCTCCACATGATGTCATGATGTGGAATACCAATAGCAAAAATTACAAAACCATGACAGTTGGAAATATAATACAGTCCAGAGGAAGCAGTCCAAGAGGTTTCTAGAGTGTGTGGAAGATAGCTTCCTTACACAGTCTACCAAGGGTGGTGCTTTGCTAGTCCTGTTCTTCACTAACAGTGAAGGACTGGTGGGTGATGTGAAGGTTGGGGAATGTCTTGGGTAGAGTGACCATGTAATTCTAGAATTCTCTGTTCTTGGAGATGTCAGAAGGGTGACTAGCAAAACTGCTCTCTTGAACCTCCAGAGGGCAGACTTTGACCTGTTCAGGATGCTTGTTGCATCCCTTGGGAGTTGCTCTTTAAGGGTAAAGGGGTTCGGGAAGCCTGGATGCTCCTCAAGGAGGAAGTCTTAACAACACAAGAACAGGCTGTCCCTGAATGCTGTAAGGTGAGCCATAGGGGAAGAAGACCCTGGACTTGAGCAGGGCTTTTGGCGTGGTGCCCCACCACATCCTCATCTCCAAATTGGAGGCATGTGGACTTGATGGGTGGACCACTCAATGGATAAGAAATTGGTTGAAAGGCCGCAGACAGAGGATGGTGGTCAATGGCTCTATGTCCAGGTGGAGGCCAGTAATGAGCAGTGTCCCCAAGGGGTCTGTCTTGGGGGCAGTGCTCTTTAACATCTTTATCAATGACATTGATGATGGAATTGAGTGCACCCTCAGCAAGTTTGCTGATGACACCAAGCTGAGTGGTGTGGTTGATACAGAGCAGCTCGGCAGAGAAGGACCTGGGGGTACTGATGGATGAGAAACTTAACATGAGCCAGCAGTGTACTCTTGCAGCTCGGAAGGCAAATGGTATCCTGGGCTCCACCAGGAGAGGGGTGGTCAGCAGGGACAGTGATGCAATTCTCCCTCTTTACTCTGCTCTTGTGAGGCCCCATCTGGAGTACTGTGTCCAGGTATGGAGCCCTCAGTACAAGAAAGACATGGAGCTGTTGGAAAGGGTCCAGAGGAGGACAATGAAGATGATCAGGGGACTGGAGCACCTTCCCTATGAAGACAGGCTGAGGGAGCTGGGCTTGTTCAGCCTGGAGAAAAAAAGGCTGCGGGGTGACCTCATTGCAGCCTTTCAGTACCTGAAGGGAACCTATATCCAGGAGGGGAGTAAACTCTTCAAAAGGGCTGATAATACCAGGACAAGGGGAAATGGATTTAAGTTGAACGAGGGTAGATTTAGGTTGGATGTTAGGGGGATGTTCTTTACTAGGAGAGTGGTGAGGTCCTGGAACAGGCTGCCCAGGGAGGTTGTGGATGCCCTGTCCCTGGAGGTGTTCAAGGCCAGGTTGGATGGGGTCCTGGGCAACCTGATCTAGTAAATGTGGAAGTTTGGTGGCCCTGCCAGACAGGGGTTTGGAATTTCATGATCTTTGAGGTCCCTTCCAACCCAGGTCATTCTGTGATTCTGTGATTCTGTGATTCTGTGAAGACCGATGTGGATGAACCAGGAACTACTGTTGAGACTCCAGAAGAAAAAAAGAGTCTATGTCCTCTGGAAGCAGGGACAGGCTACTTGGGGAGATTACAAGGAAGTTGCTAAGGTATGCAGGGAGGAAGTTAGGAAGGCAAAAGCCCAACTTGAATTTAGATTGGCCATTATAGTAAAAGAGAATAAGAAATCTTTTTACAAATATATCAATGGTAAGAGAAGAACCAGGGAAATATCCACCCTGCAGTGGGGAGTGTGTCCACTGAGGATAAGGAGAAGGCTGAGGTCCTCAAAATCTTCTTTACATGTGCTTTTAATGGGCAGACCTGTTATTCTCAGGGCACTTCATGACCTGATCTGAAAGTCTGGGATGGAACTCAAAATACACCTCCAGTGATTCACGTAGAGATAGCTAAAGAATTCCTCCTCCACCTGAACTGCCACAAGTCCATGGAACCATATGGGCTTCACCCTTGGGTGCTAAGGGAGCAGGCGGGAGTGATTGCTGAGACGCTCTCCACCATCTACCAGCACTCCTGGTTAACTGGAGAGGTCCCAGAGGACTGTGGGGTTGCCAGTGTGGCTCCCATCTACAAGAAGGGCCATAAGGAGGACCCAGGAAACTACAGGCCCATCAACCTGACCTTGGTACTGGGGAAAGTCATGGAACAAATCATCTTGGGTGAGATCAAACGGCATGTGTGTGGCATCCAGGGGATCAGGCCCAGCCAGCACAGGTTCATGAAAGGCATGTCATGCTTAACCAGCCTCATTTCCTTCTACAACTGAGTGACCAGACTGGTAGATGAGGGAAAGTTTGTTGATGTAGTCTACCTAGACTTCAGCAAAGCCTTTGACACAGTCTCTCGCTCACAGTATTCTCCTGGGGAAACTGGCTGCCTGTGGCCTGGACAGGTATACCCTCCTTTGGGTAAGGAACTGGCTAGAGGGCCATGCCCAGCGTGTATTGACTAATGGAGTTAAGTCCAGCTGGCAACCCATTACAAGTGGTGTCCCCCAGCAGTTGGCACTGGGGCGCATCTTGTTTAATATCTTCATTGATGATGTAGATGAGGGGATTGAGTGTACCCTCAGTAAGCCTGCAGATCACACCAAGTTGGAAGGTGGTGTCGATCTGCCTGAGGGTAGGGAGACCTTTCAGAAGGATCTGGATAGGCTGGATTGCTGGGCTGAGGTGAATGGGATGAGGTTCAACAAGGCCAAGTGCCAGGTCCTGCACTTCAGCTGCAATAACCCCATGCATCGCTATAGGCTTGGGGCTGAGTTACTGGATGACAGTGAATAGGAAAGGGACCTGGGGGTGTTGGTTGATGCTCAGCTGAGCATGAGCCAACAATATGCCCAGGTGTCAAGAGGGCCAATGGCATCCTGGCCTGTATAGGAAATAATGTGGCCAGCAGTAACAGAGAGGTAATCATCCCCCTATACTTAGCAGTGGTGAGGCCGCAACTTGAGTATTGTGTTCAGTTTTGGGCTCCTCACTACAAGAAAAACATTGAAGTCCTGGAATATGTCCAGAGAAGGGCAACAAAGCTGGTGAGGGGTCTGGAGCACATGCCTTAGGAGAGGCTCAGGGAGCTGGGATTGTTTAGCTTGGAGAAGAGCATGAAGGGAAATTGTGATGAGGAGCGGATTGGCCTCTTCTGCCAGGCAACAGACAGGACCCGAGGAAATGGCTGCAAGTTTTACCAGAAGAGGTTTAGACTAGACATAAGAAAAAACTTTTTCGCTCAGAGTGGTCAGGCACTGCAACAGCCTGCCCAGGGAGGTGCTGGTGTGGCCGTCCCTGGCAGTATTCAAGAGGCATCTGGATAAGGAGCTATGAGATATGGTTTAGTGGTTTGTTGTAGCTACAGTAATGGAAGGACAGTTGGACTAGATGATCTTGTATGTCCTTTCCAACCTTGTGATTCTATGATCCTATGCTTATGCAGAAGACTAAAATAGGTCAAATGAATCCTACTCTGTGAGTACCTCTTGCTCTTCACTGCATTGGATACCAGCACAACTAGTACTTAGGCCCTCTAAAATCAATGCAATTTGGTATTACCAAAAAGAAAAACAACAACAACAACAACAACAACAAAGCAACAGAAATGTATAGTTTATTTTTATTATCTTCAATTTGCAACATTAAAGCCTCCCCCAACTTAACTGAAAAGACATGTTTTTTTGTTTGTTTTTTTTTTTTGTTTTTTTTAATGTTTAGTAAAATCTTGTTTAAAGAAACAGTGGATAGCTGTACTGAAAGTCCTCAAAACAGGAAGTTCCCATGGCAATTTTTGAAGCATTAAAACTTCATTTTCCTTGTGAAAAGCCTATCTGAGTATTTTTTTTTAAATTCTATAATAAGTTTTCCCAACTGAAAATAAAGCTTTTAAGCTCTACTAAAACATTAATGGGAGCTTTCTACTCAGAAATCTGGAGTACAAACTTTAGCAGGAAAAGTTTGAATCTCCATGGCTGTGTATATTAAGCCTTATTTACACTTACAAACTTGCGCTGGAAGAGTTTGATTCTCCATGGCCTTGTATGTTAAGTCTCACATACAGTTACATTAAAGTACCTTTACATTTTTCAGGTAATGCAATTACATTTCGTATATTCTTTAAATCCACTTTTTACAAGCAGAAAGAGCTGAAGTGGTTTTAATATATCTCACTCTGAAGCTATTTGATGTAATTAGTTATTATTGTGTATGTTGATGTTAAATATTACCAATGACAATTGTATCATTGTCTGGATTTCTTTGAAAACTATGGAAAGCACTATGTAGGAAACAATGAGATCCTTAATCAGTAAGTTTGAATGTTGTTTCACATATATTCCTGGTTTCAATAGAAATGCACTTTCCCTGCAGATCTGAGGTGTTGATTACTACATATGGACAGACAGCCTACTAATTATGTCAACTTAGATGAACTGAAGAATGGGGCCAGGATAATGGAAAAAAAAGAAAGACAAACATGATATAGTTTGTCATCCCATTCTTACCAATGCCCTGTACCAGAATCCATGTAGGAGCAAGTAAACATTCAACTATGTTTATTAGTTTTCACATTGTTCTCAATTATTACACAGTAGTCCTGGAAATGCTTTTAAGGGATCTAAGATAAATGACTGTGTAGACCAAGTTCACATATCTCCTGCATAAAATACATTCCTAAAATGACCTATGTCATCCAGAAATCACTAAAGCTTGAAAACTCATATTCAGCATTGTTATGATTATAGCTTATGTGGTATGTTCTCTCTTTAATCTTAGTCCTAGTTAGTTATGTGACCTGCATGTTGATACATTTATTTATTTATTTATTTTATACATTCTGAAGCTCTATTTTTGTACTTCCATGCTGCATCTATTAATAAAGAGAAATTAAGGCTAGAGGGCATGCTGTGCATATGCCATGTCTCTAAGAGACACATGGCTCAAGCTGGAGTGTTCCAGACAGTTCTCATGCTGCAAAACACGGATGGCAAAGGGTGCACAGTACTTTGTATAGGAACTCAAGCATTCACAGTAATGCTACTGTACGGCACACACACAAACACACACACACACACACACACAATGGTGATTAAATGCACAAATCTAGGTGCCTAGATGTTTGTTTTGTTTTGAATGATTTATGCAGCTAATACTGCCATAATCAACTTCTGTTTCTGGATAGATAACAGAAGGTATAAGTTTAGTGTCCAGTTAAATCATTGCACTAAGAAAGTTTCAAAACATTAACTGGATAATATTTTCTTTAGGATTACATTTTTCACATTGCACAACCTAAATGACAGACTAACATCTTTAAAGGAGAAAAAGTATGCCAGCAAGACTGTAGCCTGCTATTAGATCGAGTAACTCATTGTTTGAAAACTTGTCATGTAAGTAATTTATCTTTCAGTCCTAAAGATGCAAAGCTTCCTACGAAGACTGAGAAAAGCCAGTATGGAACAAGTAGGAGATCAGTAAAATGAAATAAATCCTTTTGAAAACAACATTTCTGTTGCTTTTCATATTATGAAACTCTACAAACTACCTCAAAGCCCATTTTTGTCTTACTACAGTAAACAGAAAAAAATCACATTGACTTTAGAAAGTATGACTTTGTCTCAGAATTATTATTATTACTTTTAAGGAAAGAAAAGTAATTTGTTTGTATTATTGTTTTCCAGTGGGATAAAGCTTTATTACTGAAAGTCTTGAAACTATTTTCTTCAGGACTGGTGGTTTGACATACAGATATGAATATATCTGTATGTCAAACAGCTACCTCTATGGAGATATATTTCATTCTTCACTCCTTCGCACCAGATGATAGAAGTAAGGAAACTCCTTGAAATAAACAGATTTCCTTACTTAAAGTTGACATAATAGAGAAAAATAATCTCTGGAACTTTAATAGATATCCACTTACTCTCTGAAGGAACTATAAAATGTTGTAATGATTTATGCTACTTTTCCACCCATTCTCAACTTGCGCAAATGGCAAATGAAAGTGAAGGGTAAAACAGAGTGAGGACATGGTCTAGAAAGCAGCTCCCATGTGCCGATCCATTCTTGCTGTCTCAAATTTAGCACACAATGATCAGCCAGACACAGTTCATCACTATTCTTCACATAGTAGATTGGTGAGTGATTCTTATTATGTACTTCATAACTTGTTGATTAATATCAACTGAGTATTTCATTTTAAAATTGCTACCTAGTAAAGCTGTTAAACTATGGGTAGTCTGGGGTATATTTTGAAGGTCATCTTAGCAACTAAACATGTCCAGCATCAAAGTGAAGTCAGATTGATGTTCAGCTAAGTGCAGAAAAAGGGATTTCTGTGGCATCTGTGGACAACATGTTCCAGTATCCAAACACCTCATCTCTACCATGAAATTTTTTTCCATTATATTCAGTCATAATTGATATTGCAGCAATTTCTGAACATTGTCTTATTTATTTATTTATTTTCAGTACATCTCTATAAAAGATACAGTATTCCTTCTTCCTTCTGACATCCTTCAGCTTATTGAAGACTTTTAAATGTGTGACTAGGATTCTTAGGCTAGGAATGTGTGCATCCTGCTATAGATGGAATAACATATACAGCTTAGAAATAAGAATTTAAAAACAAAAAAGTACAAACATGTTAATATGCTCTGTATCTGATAGAAATAGCCAAGGTAGTGGCTTGTGTTATCAACCATAAGAAGGCTGATGTTTGTATTATTATGACCACTGCTGTAATTCCAGGTATTTAATTTAGTTACACAGAAGCGGCAGTATATTTATAATTTTTTCCCTTTGTACAGATTAACTACAACTGAGTATATTTGTTCAGATACAAAAGATAAATCCTTTTTGAGACTAAGGTTTGGCACTCAAAAAGCATTAGTAAGACTGCCGGTTAGCATCTTCGCTATTAGATGTAGTATGAGAGAAATACAAACACACACAGATTCCCCTTTGCCAAGACAACAACTGTAAACAGAAAGAATATAATGCCTAGGAATTTCTATATAATTTCTTATGTATGTTTAACAAAACCTGAAGATTTTAAAATGAGCTACAGCAGGAGCATGTAATTTATGAAAAAGATTAGGTGGAGTTCTAGTTTCTTTTTTTCAGTACTGTGCAGCAGAGAAGGAAATAGGAATACCTTTTCCCTCTAGCTAAGAGTTTAAAACAGCTGAGCAGTCAACAATTGTGGAGAATAAGTAAACAGTAAAATCACTGAAGAGGAAGAAAAATGAAAATTGCTGTGATCCCTATATAAAAAATCATGACAGAAGTAGTAAGAGACAAAGAATGCTGCTCCTATCAAACGCTGTTCAATGACTTAAAAATTAGAGCTACTCAAGACATTTCCTACCTTTGACTGCTTATTAATAGCATTGTTTCATTATATTTCGTTTATGTTTTTTGTTTTGTTTTGTTTTGTTTTGTTTTTCATTTTAAAATAATTATTGAAAAGCCTTGCATAAAATTGTCCTTTCAGGTTTCTTCTTCTTTGTCTTTTTAAAAAATTATTATTATTATTATTATTTTCCTAGTGATTTAGTTTTATATTTTACTTCCCATTTCTTCCTTAGGTTGATGACACATCATCAATTTTTCTAGATTTAATTTATAAACAAGAAACACATCAATTTTTCAGTCCTTTAGGAAAATTTAAATCATTACACAGGACAAAGTATCTATATTCCAAAGGTTTCTAGGTCATAATAATTTATGATAAATGAGTGTAGTTGTACATTCTAATTATATATATATTATTTATTTATTTATTTATTTATTTATTTATTTTCCCACAAAACAAGAATGGATTCTGATTTATGTGGGAAAAATTCATACACATTTTTGAAGAATGTCTTGACCAGAATGAATGAATGTATATAATTTCTTTTTTTAAAATGTGTCAGCTTGGAATCAATATAGGATATCTGTGAGGGCTCTGGATTAACAGTAGAGAAGTCATTCAGGTTGCCTGTTACTTGTGGCAGATCTTCAAAAGTGCTCCTAAATCTGCTCATTGTAAAGAGGAATACTAATGAACAGGAAAAAAGATTAGAGAAATAGCCTCAAGATTAAGTTGCATTTAATTGTTTTACCTTCTTTGCAGTATGATGGAAATCAACATACTGTATAGTTGCGTGGAGCACCTCACGTATCTTCTTTTTTTCCTTCTTTTGCTCCACTTAATTAGAACATTCTTATAACTTCATCAGAGGAGTTTCAATGTAATATTACATATTTATTTATTTATTTATTTTTCTGAGACCAAAATTCTTCTGAACATAATGGACAATTATCAGCTTAACCAAGTGATCGAATCTACAGAAATATTTAGGATACCAATATAAGTGAGGCTTTTATTTAGAACAAGACAAGACACTTAACTAAGGAAAGATGAAAAAAGTATTTCAATTGAGCTGGTCAAAATAATAATGATAATAATAATGATGATGATAATAATAATGATGATGATGATAATAATAATAATAACAATAATAATATAATATAATATAATAATATAATATAATATAATATAATATAATATAATATAATATAATATAATATAATAAATATAATATAATATAATATAATATAATATAATATAATAAATATAATATAATATAATATAATATAATATAATATAATATAATATAATATAATATAATATAATATAATATAATATAATATAATATAATATAATATAATATAATATAATATAATATAATATAATATAATATAATATAATATAATATAATATAATATAATATAATATAATGAATAATCACATATTTTTACCTCTACCTGCAAAATTCTGTATTATATCTCCTTATTTCAGTTACCTTCTTTAGTCTGAGTCTTTCAACTTATTTTATCTGTTTTTCTTTCCTTTGCTGTATACTGCTATTCTGTTGTTCCATCTTTGCTCCATCTTTGATCAAGATAAGATAGTTTTAAGGAATGATATATTCTGTAGCAAATCAAATTCTTATTTTCTTTCATGGCTTTGTATGATTAGCTAATGGCTAGATTATTTGGTTGTTTTGTATAGTTTTGATTACCTCTATGTGTTAATGTATTCTGCTTATTATTCAAGTTTTCTTAAGTATGTCATGACACTTCTATTTGTTAAATGCCATAAATTTGATGCAATATTCTTTCTTCTTTCTTATGTATTACTCATGGATGCTTGTCCTCAAAATAGTTTTATTGTACATCACTAATTCTTATTCACATTATCCTAAGATAATATTTTTGCTTAGCATCACAGCTGGGATTATTACGAAACTGTCTCCACAATTTAGCCACAGAAAAACTATTTCTCTGACAGAATAGCTGTGAGTCTTGTTGTCGAATGTTTGAATAACTTGAAACATTATGCAAAGAGTTAAGTGTTCTCATGCATCTTTAGACAAGAAAACACATTAGTAATTAGAGACATGTGAGAAAGAAGAGGAAACAACTTAAGAAACTCTTAGAACATTCGAGGAAAGCATAGACTGAGGAAAAAGTATTTTGAAGCATGGGGAATAAACAAAAAATAATTTATTGTTGATTACATAAAATCAGAGTAGAAAAGTAGAAAAAAAAAAAAAACAGAGTGATGAGAATAGGAGAAACCTGAGTGAGACTGGGGCTACGACAGTAAGAATGCATGGAGCACATAGGTTAGATTTCATCAGTTCAGTGCCTAGCTTCTCTGAATGCTCACTACATCCATCTTGAGTAGTTGTACTATAGGAATATACAACAGCTTTGTCATTGCTCCAAAGATGACGATAATAATAATAGTGATAACAATAATAGCCCACATTCCGTCCACAGCTTCCTTTTTCCCCCCTTAATTTATACTTAATTCACAAAAAAGTCAGGATCAACTTTTCTGCCGTGTGGTGTTCTCTTCGTTGTTCTTCAAGAATCTTATCCTTTCAATTTGTTTATATTTGTACTGTTCTGTCACCTATTTGGTTTAGATGCCCTTGCTTGTTGTATGCTTTATTTAATATTAGATTGCTGTGAGAAAGAAAATATTTGATCACAGTGACAACAGATATCCAGCCATGAATTCTTTCTTGAGAAAATGGCTCAATTTTTGTGTTTTAAGACTCCAGTTTGAGTAGCTAATTCTGTTTAGCTTCATGTGAATTAACACCAAACAGATATATAACAGCGACTACAAACACACACACACACCAAAAAATGCTTAAAAATCTAAAACAATCTTAGGATGAGAAATGTTCTTGAAATGACTTTATCAGCTACTTGAATGTTTCAGAATATTATTTTCACTCAATTATTCTCTTCCCTATTGTCATTGCATTGACAGTTCTATGAAGAGATTTAAGTCTTAAATTTATTGCTTACAGGCATAAATATGATTTCTTGTCTCTTGAGAAGTAAACACTGTTATTGTTAGGGGTGTCTTGCTCTGGTTTTGCCTGCTGTTTTTTTTTTTGCATCTTCTGGTCTGGGAGAATCTCACCAGTTTGACTGCCATCACCATGTTTCATTTACCAACTGCTGTGCTACAAAATGAAAAGCATCCATGCTTGTAAAAATAAACTGTTTTCTTATTAAAGGACGTTGGGTGCTTTATTCTGCTATGACAGTCAAGGCATTCCATGAGATGCTTATAGCTCCCAAGAGCTGGAGACTTGGCTATTCAAGAAGTGTCAATGTATAAGCAATTCCAGCCAAGTACTTGTGATACATAATGAACCAAATAAATGCATGCAGATAATTCTCTGTCCATGCTCAAATTCTGATTTCTTTCTTCCCTCCCACCCCCCCCCCCACCCCCCCCAGATCTACATGCATATGACTATCTCCATTTCAACATTTTGTTTCTTAAATAGAAAAAATAAACTATTTTTCGCAGAATCACAGAATCACCAAGGTTGGAAAAGACCAAAAAGGAAAGGAAAGGAAAGGAAAGGAAAGGAAAAGGAAAGGAAGGAAAGGAAAGGAAAAGGAAAGGAAAGGAAAGGAAAGGAAAGGAAAGGAAAGGAAAGGAAAGGAAAGGAAAGGAGGAAAGGAAAGGAAAGGAAAGGAAAGGAAAGGAAAGGAAAGGAAAGGAAAGGAAAGGAAAGGAAAGGAAAGGAAAGGAAAAGGAAAGGAAAGGAAAGGAAAAGGAAAGGAAAGGAAAGGAAAGGAAAGGAAAGGAAAAGGAAAGGAAGGAAAGGAAAGGAAAGGAAAGGAAAAGGAAAGGAAAGGAAAGGAAAGGAAAGGAAAGGAAAGGAAAGGAAAGGAAAGGAAAGGAAAGGAAAGGAAAGGAAAAGGAAAGGAAAGGAAAGGAAAGGAAAGGAAAGGAAAGGAAAGGAAAGGAAAGGAAAGGAAAGGAAAGGAAAGGAAAGGAAAGGAAAGGAAAAGGAAAGGAAAGGAAAGGAAAGGAAAGGAAAGGAAAGGGAGAGGAAAGGAGAGGAAAGGAGAGGGAAAGGAGAGAAAGGAAAGGAAAGGAAAGGAAAGGAAAGAAAGGAAAGGAAAGGAAAGGAAAGGAACGGAAAGGAACGGAAAGGAACGGAAAGGAACGGAAAGGAACGGAAAGGAACGGAAAGGAACGGAAAGGAACGGAAAGGAAAGGAAAGGAGGAAAGGAAAGGAAAGGAAAGGAAAGGAAAGGAAAGGAAAGGAAAGGAAAGGAAGGAAAGGAAAGGAAAGGAAAGGAAAGGAAAGGAAAGGAAAGGAAAGGAAAGGAAAGGAAAGGAAAGGAAAGGAAAGGAAAGGAAAGGAAAGGAAAGGAAAGGAAAGGAAAGGAAAGGAAAGGAAAGGAAAGGAAAGGAAAGGAAAGGAAAGGAAAGGAAAGGAAAGGAAAGGAAAGGAAAGGAAAAAAGAAAAGAAAAGAAAAGAAAAGAAAAGAAAGAAAAGAAAAGAAAAGAAAAGAAAAGAAAAGAAAAGAAAAGAAAAGAAAAGAAAAGAAAAGAAAAGAAAAGAAAAGAAAAGAAAAGAAAAGAAAAGAAAAGAAAAAAAAAGAGAAGAAAAAGCAAACAACTAACATCTTAGCTCTTAGCTTTTGGGAAAGTGAAAGGAAAATAAATCAGGAAAATGGCCGTGCACTTTTGTATTAAAATAATAAAGTTTCTCTTTACTCTTTATTTCATACAACTAATATGCTTATGTTGCATGTATTAATTTGACTTGTTTTTCTCAGTTCTGTTTCATAATGCAGAAAATTTCTAGGGGTGGGGGGGAAGTAAAAAATAATTAGAAATTATTTTTCATTTTGAGCACATCAAGGTTATGCGATTTGTTTTAGTGAAGAAACTTCATTGATTTTTCTGTTAGTAAAGAAAATTAAGAGATGTTGAATTAAAAATAAATAAATAGTTTTCTATATGAAGAACACAGAAAATCACAAATTTTCACTATTGAGGGAATACTGAATGGACATTTTTTTTACAATTGTCTATTTTCCAATGTCCAGTTTTCTGCTCTAAATTTATATTAGAATTCCACAAAGTAGGATGTCTTTTAAATTTTACCTGCAGGCCAACCAGTTTCATATTTTCTTTTATTGCAGTAAGAAAAGAGGATAATTATTTTCCTTAAAGTTGTAATTCCCTGCTGTAATTAACAACCAGAACTATTAACTCATCTTTGGAGAGGTTATCCATTCCTTAAAATGAAAGGTATGAAAAACGAAATTAACATATTGGGTATACAATGAGAAATACATATTTTTGTCTCCTCTTGCAGCCTCGTGGTAAAAGGTTTCTAAGGATTAGTAGTGGATTAGCCATGCTGAAAGTTAGAACATATTTTAGCTGAAAAATCCGAATAGCCATACAAAGGATGGATTATCCTCCCAGTCTAGACAGAGGAATCTGGTTGATAATGGTATTCCTTAGTGGTCTAAGCATGAGAAAAATAAACACTGTGATATAGTAATAATAAATAAATAAATAAATAAATAAATAGAATTATTTATCATAAAGATGTATCTACACTTTGTTCCAGAAATACTTAAGAAAGCACGGTAATTCCATGTCAGATAAGTCAACAGTGTAAAGTATAGCTATATAAAGTTTTTAAAATATATCTATACAATAGCCTTTTAGTTCTCTAACCCTGTGAAATAGAGAAGATAGAGGAGAACATAAAGATTGTCAGTGGAGAAATATAAAGACTGTAAAATGATCTCATAAATGACATAAGCATATAAAATATCTGACTTGTATATCACTTTTGGTAATACTAAAAGCTTTTGTTAGGCTGTCTACAAGTGATACAACTTTGTCTTCCAAATGGGACAGAAGAATATAAAAAGTCTTCAGTAATAGAACTATATTTTAGTTTCACTGTACCTCGGTGCTGCATACAGTCAGGAAAAAAAAACAAAAAAACCCAAAAAACGACAACAACAAAAAACAAAACCCAAATCCCCAAATCTATATAAAAATAACAATGATAATTTAATAATGCTTGAAAACAAACAAACAAACAAACAAACAAATGCTAACTACACATATTTGGTGGACATCTAAAAGACATTATCTTGAACTTTAGTGAGACACATGACATATCCTGAAAATACTTGTCAAAGAAAAAGCTTACTTGGGAAGGTTCATGACATACACCTCCAGAAATCTGCTTTACCTATTTTCTTGTAATGCTCCCTAAGGAAAAAACAGCAATAACAACAACAAACTTGAATGTTTCTATGTTAAAAAATAGTGTTTTATTATTATTATTATTATTATTTTCCCAGTTTAAAAGTCTAATTTGAGCCACAATTTAACAAAATTCTTCTCTGTCAAATTTATCCTGAACTCAGAAGTTTCTTGAGAAAAAAAGGATCTTCTCTATTAAACCTTAAACTCTCTGTTGTGCTCTGTCCTTGTGGACAGAAAACATTTTGAGTAGTATATTCATTACATACTATTGTACAATAATCATTCCTTCAGTAAAGTTTTCTACTGCAAGAGTTTAATTGACTTTCTAGATGTTCTCTAGACTTTGTTTATCATTTCACCCAGACACTGGCATTGTTTCAGAAATCAAGAGAAAGAGACAAAACTGAAAGGAAAAAAAAAATCCAAGAAGAACAAAATCAAAATAATAGTAGAAATATGAAGATGCAAAGCTAGTGGCTTTTTAACTTAAAAAAAAAAAAAAAAAGCTGGAAGAATTGTAATAAGAGCAAAATAAGGGAGTACAGATTCAAAATGAAACAAAATAAAGAAAAAGAAGAACAAAGAGATGTAAATTATTATAATGAAAACTAAAAGCCTTCCTTCATGTGCCTTAAAAATAGATACTAATGTTTTGCAGATTAACTTTGGTTCTGTAATCATGGACTTATGGAGAAACGAATGCTGGTGAACTAAACAGCTCACTTAATGAGTGTAGCTAAATCCATGGCATAGCAGAAACAATTTTTGCCCATTATGCTTTGAAATTTGATGATTAACGGTAAGAAAGGTTGGAAAAAGGTGACCATTCTTTGCATTTTATTATGAGGTAATGGCTCCAATGATGTTAGCAAAATTATTAAAAACACTGTCAGTCCCATTCTCTGTGAAGACTCTTAGTGCTATTTTCATCTCTCCCTTCTGTTCTAAAGTGTATTCACATACAGAATAATTTTCATGGAGTAGTTTAAAAATGGAGGAAAACAGAATTAAGAGAGATTTTGTCTATTACTCTCAGAGTTCTAATCCAAATTTTAATAATTCAGTGTTGTTAAACTACATATTTAAATTGAAATTTTATTCTTGTTCTTTTAAAAGGAAGAGCATACCTTGCTCTCTTCTATGGTTTTGACCAGAACATTTTTTCATTATGCTATTCACAGAGAAGATACGACTTTTCACACAAATGTCTTCTACTTCCTCATTGTATTTTAACCAAGCACTTAAACAACACCTAGCCTTTCACACACAGCTCCTCCCTGCCGTGGGATAGGAGAGAGCATCAGGAAAAAAATTAGAACTCATACACAGATAAAAACTATTTACTAAAGCAGAAAAGAAATAGAGAAATAATAGAAATTATATAGGTAGTAATGCTAGTGTAATAGTAATGCATATACATGCATATGTATTAAACAAGTAGTGCACAATTGCTCATCACCTACTGACCAGTGCCCAGCCAATCTCCAGTAGCAGCTGTCCTCACTGGCTAACTCCCTCCAGTTTTAGTTTTTTGGTGGTTTTTATTGTTGTTGTTGTTTTTGTTTGTTTGCTTTTCACATGATATAATCTGTCATGGAATATCCCTATGGCCACTTTAGTTCAGCTGTCCTGATTCTGTCCCCTCTCAGTTCCTTGTGCTTCTCCAGCCTACTTGCTGACAGGAAAGTAGGAGAAGATGAAAAACTGAAACGTCATTGGCTCTGTGCAGCATTGCTCAGCAACTATGAAAATATTGGTGGCTTATCAATATTGTCCTTTACCCAAAACCAAAACATAGAATCACAGAGACACCATGAAGAAAATCAACTCTGTCCCAGCTGAAACTAGGACAGCCATCCTAATAAATATTCTTAATACTTCTGTGGTGAGTTATCCTTGACTACTAGTCAAAATCATGCCCAACTGCTCAATCACACCCCAATCTGCCTGCTGGGTAAGGAGAGAAAGTGAGAGGGACAGGAATGAGAATGCTTTTGGGTCAGGACAGCGGCTGAGAAATTACTTAACAGTACTGCCATAGGAAAAATAGACTCGACCTGGGGAAATTTCATGTAATGTGTGGGGTATTCAGTGCAGTGTGTGGGGTAGCATGAAACAAAAAGACAATAAAACAGCATCATTCAGGGTAATCCCAAACAGGCTGAATGATGACTGGACTGAGATTAACCCTGTGGAGGAGGACTTAGAGATACATGTGAATGAAAAACTGGACATGATCCAGCAGCATACTCTTGCAGCCCAAAAAGTCAACCATATCCTGGGCTGCATCAAAACAGGGGTAGACAGCAGAGCAAAGGAGATGTTTGTCTTCCTCTGCTCTGTCCTCATCTGGACCCATTTGGAGTACTGCATCCAATCATGGGGCTTCCAACACAAGAAGCGTGTGGAACTGTTGGAACAGGTCCAGAGGAGGGTCATGAAGATAATCAGATGGCTAGAGCAACATCCCTGTGAAGAAGTTCACTCCTTTGCTGAAGACATCTTTTCCTAGCCCCAAAGCAACACAGAGCGATAGAAAATGGAGGATAGTGATCAGTCCATAGCAGCTCCTCTCTGCAGCTCTTTTTTTCCTCACACTATCTCTCTATTCCAGTGTGGGTCCTTTAGCAAAATATTCTCCAGTGGGAGCCCTCCACAAGCTGTAAGGATTAGTCACTCCTACATGGAGCACCTCATTCTTCCTCTGTGGCCTTGCTTTTTCTTTTTCTTTTCTCTCTTTTTTAATTCCCTTTTTTCTCTGCCTGTGTGATGATTTCTGCCCTTTCCAGAATATGTTTTCTGTGAAATGTCAAATCTTATTTCTTAGGCTCAGTGTTCAGATACATCCCCATGTTTCATATTGTGCTCATAGCACATACAAGTGCTAAGCTCATTAGAGGATGAGAAGAATCAGACATTTCAAAACACACAGTGTGTTCTGGAAAACAAGTACCTGTATAAGACATCTACTGGCAGCACTTCCTTCTAGTTTCCTTTTTGCATGTGGCACATTAGCAAGGATGCACAGTGAACAGAGAGAAAATTTCCTGCTTAACTTCACTTCTAAGACAAATAAGCATCCTGACCTTCACTTACATCTGGAAAGGATGGACTTTTTACATGTGATGTTCCTATCTCATCAAAAAGGCTTCAATTGGAACATGCCTTACAATACATATGATAGAATAAGTAGAAAATAGAAGAATTTACACTCCTAGGCTAGAAGAGTTCATACATCCTAAGTGCAGAAGTGCATCTAGTCCAACCATCCTCCCTTTACCATACCTACAGAAAACCCCTAAACCATATCTCCTAGCTCCCTATCCAGACGCTTCTTGAACACTGCCAGTGATGGTGATTCCACCACCTCCCTGGGCAGGATATTCCAGTGCCTGACCAGCTCCTCCTCATCACAACCTCCCTTCAGGAAGTTATAAAGTGCAATGAGGTCTTCCCTGAGCCTCCTCTTCTCCAGGCTAAACAATCCCAGCTCCCTGAGCCACTCCTCATAAGGCTTGTGCTCCAGACCCCTCACAAGTTTTGTTGCCCTTCTCTGGTCACGTTCCTGACATTTTGTTAATGTTTTAATGTTTTAACATTATTAGATTGTTTATTCCTCATAGTGAAGGAATTCTATTATTTTACTGTAGCCTGGAAGAAGATTGGTAGGATTTTCAAGTATGTGATTTAGATAGGAAATAGTTATTTTTCTTGTATTAAATTTATGGCTAAGAAAGTTTGAAACAGTGGAGAAACTAGTCTTCTCTAAATAAAAATATAATAATGAAAATCTAGTCTGTGAGAGTGTAGTTAGAACAAATTGCTTTATATTTGAACAACCAAAAAGATCATTTCAAAGTTTCCCGTGAAAGTATTAGACAAATATAAGAAAATAGTTTTATTTTTTCAACAAGTTAATGATAACTAAGGGCATCACATGTTCTTAAAAATCTTATTATGGATTAAAAGGAAAACAGCATACAGCCAAGATTTTATTAGTACTGTAACTAAAGTCTTACCCATGTAATCAAAATATAAACAATTATTATGAGTCCAATTACAATGGACACTAATAGTTATAATCTAATATATCTCAGCTATACTTCATAAATAGTTCTATTGAAGCACTATACATTAAATTCCTACTGTCTCTCTACTTCTTCTGGAACCTTTCCCAGTGTTTCTCAATGGATCCACAGTGTTAGGCTTTCTAAATAAAACAGAGGGGAGCATTATGACATGTCAGCATCCCACTGTGTTTGGGATGCAACAGTACTGACTGTTGTGAGCCCTTCCTTCTCAGTATTTGGGTCTTTGTAGGGTCATTTTTATAGGTTTCTAAATGTTGCAATTATTTTAATCAGCTCAAAAGTTAAATTTGAAAATTTCACAATAGTCTCAGTTAATGATAAAGGACTAACATAATGAAAACCAGTGTTTGTTGTGTTAGATCTGGCTGGATTTGTCAGACACCTACAATATGTACAATGTAAAGAGTTAAGTGATAATAACTTGTCACGGGTTAACCTAAAATCTACCTACGCCCATGACAGGGGACAGTCAGCCTGGAATGGGCCGCTAACCCAAAAGGAAAAGAAAACAGCGGCAACGATCTAAGGAGGCACACTTATTTACTAAATACTATATTGAAATACAGGATAACACAATATAATACAATATAATTGGAATTAAGGCTAATGAATCAAGTAAAATAGGAGAGAGTGAGTCCCAAAACCGAGAGGCCTACTGTAACTCTAGGCGAAACAGCTGGAATGCTCCCACATGGCTCCCCCCTGGCTGGCAGGATCCAAGAGCACGAGTCCAGCACTGAAGTGAGATTATATAGAGTCCTTGTCATATGACTGACCGTGATGTTCTCTGGGACGTGCAGTCGTCTTCTGTGAGTAGCACATTTGTTAAAATTATCCATGCTTAACATGATGTTATGATGTGGACTACTGATAGCAAAATTACAAAATTGCAAAAACATAACATAGCTTTATCAATAGTCAGTAGTGACTTGACCATTAGACAAACACTGTGGCAGCTAAAATCAGCTCAGGCCAAGAACAGCCCAGATAACTGCTGAGAACCTGCAGTGCTGGGTCAACGCATCTCCTGTGGCCTTTTACTAGTAATTACACATATCATGTTTACAGAGCTAAAGGTATATCTATAAGAAGATGATAAAATGTCATCTTTTTCTTATAGTATTTCCTATGTAGCCAAGAAAAGAACATTTCAGTTTCTAGTTCTGAAAGATTCTGTATTTTCCATCAATAAATGATCCTTTTATCTCCACTATCCACCTCCCGTCCTGTTCATAAAAATCAAAGATTCAGCAAGCTCCATAAATCATGGAGTATTGAACAGGCCTCTGTCTCATTCCAAACTATTAATCCTCTTGCAATCTCACTGTTAAGCTCAACAATGCAGGACGCAGAGAAGATTCTGAATTCAGTCAAAATAAGTAAGGAAATCTAAAATGTCTAACATTACTGTGTTTACAGTATGGTATTCATAGATTTACAGATACTGTAGATGTTGAGTAATCAAAATCCAAAATGTTACTGAAGCAAAGCAAAAAGAATCAATCGCAGAATTGCAGGGCTTGGAAGGAACCTCAAGAGGTCATCCAGTTCAACCCCCCTGCTAATGCCAGTACACTACAATAGGTTGCACCAGTAGGCATCACGGCAGATCTTGAATATCTTTATTGGAGACTCCACAATAAACCTGGGAAACCTGTTCCAGTGCCCTATCATCCTTACTCTAAGGAAATCCTTCCATATGTTTGTACGGAACTTTCTATGTACAAATTTTATGTCGTTGATTTTTGTTCTATCAGTATGCACTACTGAGAAGAGCCTGGTATTTGCTTTCCACTTCCCTTTAGATATAAAAATTAATCAGATCCCCTCTCAGTCTTCTTTTCCTCAGGCTGAACAGACCCAGGTTATTCAGCTTTTTCTCTTAAGGGAAATGCTCCATGCCCTTGGTCATCTTTGTGGCCCTCTGCTGGAGTCCTTCCAAATCTCTATCTCTTTTGAACCAGGGAGCCCAGAACTGGACATGGTATTCTAAATGTGGCCTGACCAGGGCACAGAAGAGGGGAAGGACCGCTTCCTTCAACCTGCTTGGCCACACTCTGTTTAATGCACTCCTAAATACCATTGTCCTTCTTGGCAACAAGGGCACACTGCCTGGTCAATCTGTTGTGTATCAGGACTCCCAAGTCCTTCTCTGCAGAGCTTATATCCAGCAGGTCATTCCCTAACTTGTACTGATGCATGTAATTATTTCTCCCCAGGTGCAAGACTCTATAGGTGCTCTTGTTGAACCTCACCAGTTTTCTCCCTGCCCAGCTCTCCAGTCTTTCCAGATCTTTTTGAATGGTAGCACTGTCTTCCAGTGTCTCAGCCTCTCCTCCCAGCTTTGTATCATCATCAAATCTGCTAAGGGTGGGCTCCATTCCTTCATCCAAGTAATTGATGAAGATGTTGAACAAGAGCAGAGCCACCACCTGCCTCTAGGGAACACTGCCAGTTACTGGCCTCCAACCAGACTTTGATGACCCTCTGAGCTCTGCCAGTCAACTAGTTCTCAATCCATCTCATCGTCCACTCATCTATTCCAGGCTTTCAAAGTTTCATGACAAGGATGTTGTGGAAGACAATGTCAAACACCTTGCTGAAGTCAAAGTACACAACATCCACCGCTCTCCCCCATTTACCCAGCCAGTGATGACATCACTGATGGCTACCAGTCTGATCATGCATGACTTCCCCGTGGTGAATGCATGCTGACTACTCCTGATAACCTTCTTGTATGTGAAGTGTTAGTGTCCCAAATAGACAGACAAAACATACTAAAAAAAATAGGGAATATTTCCCCATAGAGATGCAGATGTTTACAAAAGTAGTACTTTTATTTATAACATAATAAAGTGAAGAAAGCCAAAGTATTAGGTAAAGTGAAATCACTTCAAATTTGTTCTAAATGTGTTCTTTTATGCACTCTTGGTTTTATCTGATACTTTGGGATGAAAATAATGGGGTTGTATGGTGTTCCAAGTATCATGTCAAACAAATCTGAGTCCTTATTTTTTTTGCATTGTGTTGTCTAAAGATACAAATCTCAACATAATGCATCAAATGTTTTGCAATGGAGATGTGATTTTAAATGCCCATTTAAATGGTTCTGTAAACATTATTATATAAACTTATCGTTTTCAGATTAATAAGGAGTATATAGACTGAAGTCATATTGGGGTATAGTGCTTCTCAGGAGATAAATCCCATTGCATATTGATTTAGAAACTATGCAAAAACAACTCTGTAAACAACCATTTTGAAAACAAATCTGTTTCTAGAGCAATTTCAGCTGGAGTAGAGACATGAAGTACTTTTAATGCTTAGATGAAGCTTGTAAGATAGCAGACAGCCTCATTTCCATAGAAGCCAAATTTTATGAAGCCCTAAGCCAATTATTTAATTAGCTAATTTGCTCAGTCACAAATAATTTGCACGTAGCTCTAAATGTCAGATTTGAAAACACTAGGGAGAGTTAGTCCTGGTGGAAAGTATATTATTGAGACTTGAATTCCCTTACAAGATTTTTCCAAGATTTCTCAACAGGTTTGAGAGATATAGATCAGTTTCCATTGGTGATTACATTGATGAATGGGGGGAAAAGAGGAGAAAACTGTACTGTGTTTTAACCAATGATAAATAATAAGTTTGGTTGTTTAAATAGTGCTTACAGAAATATAGTATCTCTATTATTTCATTTTAACTCTCTGAAAAAATTTCAGTCTGTATATGTCCAGGAGATGGGCAGACTTGTCCACATTTCTAACAATACTAGGAGAGTTGATTTTAACACTTTGGAGGAGAGGTTTTTTTTTTCCTTTAACACATATCCTTTCTAGCAGTCTATTCTGTACCAATATCCAAAATTTTATTTTATTTTATTTTATTTTATTTTATTTTATTTTATTTTATTTTATTTTATATTATTTTATTTTATTTTATGGAATCTACAGCTCTGCTCATTAAGTTTTCTGCTCACATAGGCCTACTTTTCAAACAGCCACTGTCTCCCTGTAGCTTTGCTTCTGCTTTTCCTGTGCTTCTTCCCATTCTCCAGGTCAAGGAGAAAACAGAAGAAAAAACCTTCAGAGCTCCCAGGCAGTATTTTTCTCCTCTTATTTATTTTAGCAGTGAGTGAACTGGTGAATTAATCTTCCAGTTTCTTCAGCAGCCCTTTTACTACTGAGTGAGAACAGCCATTCTAAAGATTAGACCTTCTAAGATTCTGATCCCACTCCTCCGGCCCCACTTTCATTCCAAAATCAAGTAATTTGCATGGGATTCCTGAGTGTTAGTGACACTGGATTTGCAGGGTGGTGAGTGCAGTGGGAGAAGCTGTGGAAGAATTCCTTTGGATTAGTGTTATCAGTTTATTCACATCAACTGACATTCTCCCCCTTTTTTTTTTTTTTTTTTTTTTTTTCCCCAAAATATTTTTGCAAAAGCTCCTGTCCCCCACACAACAGAAGTCCCCAGACACGATTCATGTCTTCTAATGAAAGCTCGTGTTTTCCTTAGGATATATTTTCACATCAACAGCTTTTTTTCTATCCCCACAAATTTTTTTTGTTCTTCTATGTTAAGACTATAATAATTGAATTTTTAGGAGAAAAATAAAGATGTTGCTTGTAAGTGGGATGATAACGGTAAATCAAAGGTACCATCATCCAGAATTTTTTAGAACTCAGCCATTAACTTTGGTTTTTGGAAGGTCTGAAAGCCAGATTTCTGAGTATTGAGTGATTGTAGAGATATATCTGAAGGCTATTCTTCCAGATGTTTTTTGTCTTTTCTTAACGTGCTTCTCCATGTGACCTGTCAATTTAGCAGATACAGTCAATGAAATATGATTTGGAGTCTTCAACCATGAAGGCTTTCATGGACTAGAGGATGTGTTAAAAGTTACATATAAGCAAACTGTGTTGGCTTCAATTTTGAATTTGAAAATGGTCGATAGAAACACAGCATTGTGGAGAAAGCAAGAAAGGTTTTCCTGCTGTTATTGTATCTAGGCTCAAAACTGCCAATAATCCAGCTACATGGACCCATACAAATAAATCACCCTACACCAGCTAGCTTGTGTCATATAATGATTTATCTTGTAATTTTCTCTCATTCACAGAAGCACACAAACTCACATATAAACACGTACAATTCCATTCTATTCCTGCTGTTAGCACATAAATATTTGGGTCTGCTTCACAAGTACAGAAAACAGACTGCTAAGCTACTGCTATTATCTTTATTCCCTTCATACTGTGCTTATCTGTTCTAGAGACAAAAGAAGAATTAAAATACCTCTGTTCTGCAGTCCAAAAGCTAGTTACAGAAAGTTAAAAAATAATATCAACAAATAGAAGTTTATCATTAAAAAAAAAAAATAAAAAAAAAAAAAAAATCAAGGCCATACAAGTAGTAGTCCAGCAATCCTTAATCTCTAGTTTTACAAATAATTGTTCCCTTATATAAATGTTAAAGTTAATATTGCTACAGGGAACATAGATGCTTATCCCTAGGCCATCAGCAATAAAGCTGGCGTCATGTAGCATGATAAGTAAATGCAGATACATATTAAAGGTATTATTGGTTTACTACCTTATTTCCTTCACGTTATAGACTAAACCTTCCATCTGTTGTTCAATATTAAGCTCTCCTATTTAATCTCCTTGTTGTTTAATTTTCTCTTTTTTTGTTGTTTTTCATGGAGCTGTTTTCATTTTTTTAAAATCATTTAGTGTAACTCTTTTGTTTTCTTGCATTTTCTTCATCTACTCGTTTTTGAATCCAGCTGAAATACCAGAGGAAAAGAAAGAATTATAAAGAAAATATTTTCTCTGAATACTGCGTAAGTTCTCATAAATGTAAAATGACAAAGTGGTGGCTATGGCTGTGGCGTTAAACAAAAAATATTTTACAAAAGATAGCACATTTTCATAGAATAGTATTTTATTTTGTTACTATGAAAATGGTCTATATTTGAAGTCAGTAGCTGAAAATGAAAATAAAGCATCATATATACATGCATATACAAACACACATAGGTTGCTCTGAAAGTAATGCCTCCTATTTAGTTCCATAGACACTACAACAAGTACAAAGAGCATAATAGCACTGATTAATGGAATAACAAAAGAACACTATAGAAAATTTAATGGAATATTGTCAGGAAGGTTCAGCTTCTACTGCCACATCACCAACATCTGTTTCTGGTGGAATAGCAGGAATGAAAGCATTACTTTGGGATCATCCTTTGGATAGAAGAATTAGTTCAAGATAAGTTATATATTTTAGCTACACTTTTATGTGACAAATACAGATTAAGAGATTAGCTCTTTTTCTGCTTTGTTTTGTATACTTTTGTGTTCTTGTTTGTTTGTTTTGATCCAAGTTACTACAAAATAGAAATCATACAACTTTTAGCCATATAAAGGGTGCCAACAATTTAAATTCTAATGTTTGATTGTATTTTGTTACTTATTTTTTTAACTAATCTCTCACCTTGAATGAAAGACATATAGCGATACCTCTGTAGGCAGCTTCCAAGGTTGAAAACTTTGATTTAAAATGATGGACAGTCTTGAATGATCTTCCAGTAGAGGTTTAATGAAAAAGTCTATAATTATATGAGCCCAATAATAATTTCTGGGACAATACAAAAACTGTCTTTTTTTTTCTTACTCTTATAGAACGTTTCAGTGGCCCAGGTACTTTTCTCCTAATGGTTCCAGAGGGAGGCTAAACTATGTCACTGACAAGGTTTCAATCTTATTTATTTGTTTGAACTCTGAATTTGAAGTATCTTGATACCTCTGTCTAGTGCTGGTTGTACTAGTTTTCTGTATTGTGATATTTTAGAATTTATCTCTGTATTTCCCTTTTCAGGAATTTATGGCTCTTTGTTTCTCTTTCCTTGGGTTAGATTTTTTATTTTTTATTTTTTTTAAATGAATAAAAAAAAAAATCAGTAAACATTTTTAAAAGCGCTATAATTTTAATTCAGGAGAATCATAGAGAAGCTGGACAAGTTCATATATATATTATTGCTTTCATTAAGATGATGAGTAAAATAAAGTAACTCATAGGCTCTCTTTTGAGTCATTTGCCTGTGTAAACAGGGAGGATTTTCACAAAAATAAAATACATCCTCAGATTTCGTAATAACTAACCTGGATTTGATATAAAAATCATGGAATTTTTAAAACTTATTTCTAAGGTGGAAAAATTAACTGCAACAGCTTTGGTTGAAAGAATTCAAACTCTACATAGCATTTTTTTTATAACATTTTCTGACAGTATGAGATAATTAAAGGCACAATAGGTAATAAGAACCTTGAAGGAGTAATTTAGATAGAAGAGATGATTACTCAAGTAAATGAAGCCTTATTGTTTCTAACAGCTAGATAAAATTGCATATCAGAATTTACAAAAATTGTGTGCTGAGTCAGAAGAATAATTTTATTTTAGTCTTCGTGATACACTAAAGTAAAAGCTCTTAACCAAAATATCAGAGGAGTTGTTTATATACCTCAACACAACTTAATTTTGGATTTTCTAAAATGAATATGGCAGAACTTCTAACATCTTGCTGTTCAATGAAATTACAGACAATTGTCTCTGGTGACTGTTAGATATGTCTATGAAGACTTCGGGGCAAAAGTGTGTGTGGGGGGGAATGTCCACATAAAACCACAGAGCTTCAATTCAAATATTCACCCTGCACTATGTAGTTAAAAAATAGCATAACAATTGATACTTCAGTCCTTATAATCAATTGATTATTAAAATTAAACAATTAAAAGAAATCAGTTTAACTACTAAAGCAGTAATACATCTGCAAATAGGCAGTGAGGTTAGCTAAATGACAAATGACCAATCCTCACACTGGTATTGCTAGATAGCTCTTTTTCACTATCAGAAGCCAATCACTCCCAACAAAGGTATTTTTCTGTAATCATGTAAATATTCACAGGAGAGGTAAGGGTGAATTACCTAGGATATCTATTTGACTCCCATATTCATACAGACATTTTGAAGTGTGTAATCAAAACTAAATCATCCTGCTAAAGGAGGTAGTGAATATCAAAATGAAGGTGGCAATAATAAGTCTCACAAGTATAAAAAGTTGCTAGTTCTCTCTGAGACAGTTCTCTCTGAGACAGATGGGAAACTTAGAGAGTTATAAGTATGTTGAGATCAGTGCCTTGCTCTACCTTAAACTGATTTGAAAAATTTTGACGTTACCAAGCCACTATCCATCGCATTTAAAAAGTAATAGCAGTCTGGTAAAGTTCCCACTGACTGGAAAAGGGGATACAGAACCCCCACTTTCAAGAAGGGAAAAAAATAGAAGATCCAGGGATCTACATGGCAGTCAGTCTCACCTCTGTGCCTGGCAAGATCATGAAACAGATCCTCCTGAAAGTCCTAACACACATGGAAATTAAAGATGAAGTTAATGGTGGTAGCCAACATGGCTTCATGAAGGGCAAGTCATGCCTGACAAACTTGGTGAGACCTATTATGATGAAGTTGCAGTGTCAGCGGGTAAAACAAGAGCAACATAACCTACCTGGATTTGTGCAAAGCATTTGACACAGTCCCACACGACATCCTTGTCACCAAACTGGAGAAAAATGGATTTGATGGATGGATCACTAGCTGAATAAGGAATTGGCTAGATGGTCACACTCAGGGAGTTGCAGTCAATCGCTCAGTGTCCAAGTGGAAACCAATGGTTTCTTTGGGGACAGTGCTATTTAATGTCTTTGTAGATGGCATGGACAGTGAGATCGAGTGTAACCCCAGCAAGTCTGCATATGGCACCAAGCTGAGTGGTGCTGTGGGCACACACGAAGGAAGAGACGCTATCCAGAGGAAGCTGGAAGACTTCATATTAAGCTAAAAGAGAAGAGACTTAGCTTAGATATTAGGAGGAAATTCTTTACTCAGAGACTGGGGAGTCACTGGAACAGTTTACCCAGAGAAGCTGTGACTATAATCATAGAATAATAACCCTGGAGGTGTTCAAAATCAGGTTGGATGGGGCCCTGAGCAACCTTTTCTAGTGGGTGCCCATGGCACGGGGCTAGAATTAGATGTTCTTTAAGATCCCATACAATCTTAATCATTCTATGATTCTGTGATTCTATTAATCCATCATTCAATGATTAGGACAAACTTCTTTACCAAGAGAGTAGTTAGACACTGGAATAGGCTTACTAGGCATGTGGCTGATGCTTTGTGCCTGTCCATGTTTAACTGTGGGTCAGCCTCTGGTGACAGTTGGACTTAATGATTTTCTAAATCCATTGTAATTGAAATTATTCCATTCTCTTTGATTCTATTTACTCTTCATTTCAGTTTTACTTCTCAGGACTGTGAATTCCACATGCATGATCACTGCAGACTAGTCTGTCTACGAAGAAAGCAAAGGGATATTTTTTCACAGTAAGACTGTAATAAGTACTCCTATTGATGGTCTTTTGTTTTTCAGTGAAATGACTGAGGTTCAGCATGCAATATATTGAACAATTCACCCTTAGTGTAACCTTCATATGCTCCAGATGTAAAGGTCTGTTGAAGATTAATGTCAGACTTATGTAAGTTTTGTAAAACTTGTAAAGTTTTGTAAATCACATTTTTCAAAACCCTAGTTAATCTTGAATAGAATTTGTCTAGGCCTTTCATCTGATTCAGAGTTTATTTTGGATGGAGTTCATCAGAATGTACAAAATGAAGAAGATCCTGGTTCTGTATCCCACTGATGTGGTCATTAATTGTATTCGTACTAATTCAGTGGGAATAACTTCTGACCAAAAGTTAGGAGATGAGCAATAACAGGAAAGTAAGTTAAAGTGTAGCAAGAAATTTTATCTAAAACAGACTTCCCACACACAGATAGAACATTGATCATAGAAATGGTAAAATAGCAATATATTTGCAATGCATAAATCCAAGGTTTATTTTTTTCCATAGTTGATTGCTTACAGCTTAATGTTTTACATGGCTTCGGTTGTTTGATGGTAGGCAACTAAGTTTGAATGTAAAATTATCAAGTAGTCAAAAACTAGTGTGGGAAATTTAGATACATAACTCAAGAGAGAAGAATGTATTCTTACATTTACCACACAAGTATAACTAGTGAAGATCTCATTAGTAATAATTGTGCCTGAAAATCCAGAACAAATTATTTTTCATAGGTAGATATGTCTAACCTACTTTACAAAATTATTAAACTGAATTATTTTGAAGATAATGAAATTGTATGAACATTGATGTTTTTAAGCTCCTGCTTAACAGAAAAAGGATGTTGTGGTGATAGCTTAAACTTTTACCTGTAGTGCATCTTATTTTTTAATTGATTTTTATCTTCAGAAGATGCAAAAAGAGCAGACTGAAATTTCCATTCAAAATATTGTATCTCATTGTATTTCATCAAGGTCAATCTGATATCAGAAAATGAGCAGTCATTTTTACCTGCTCTTTGCATTTTCTGTCAGGTCTCCACATTGCATTTACTTTTTTTTTTTTTTTTTTTTTTTTTTCCATTATCATATTTTTTCATTTGTCTTTCAGTTCACAATATTAAAAAGAACAAAAATCTTAGTTGTTGCTCTTGTCAAAGTAGAAAGAGTTGTAGAACAGCCCAAGCCCAATGAGAGCTTGGGGCAGAGGTCTGTGTTTACACAGTAGCTAAGCATGTAGATCCCTTCCTGCTAAGTTTTAAATCTTTTCAGGTTTAGAATGGGCCTGAATGTTTGCAGTGGATGTCTTCGATGCTTGTGTTATAAAAAATACATGAATTCCTAATATCAAGAAAGTTTTGATTGCCAAATATAAAGCTGTCTTAAAGATGCTCTAACTTAAAAGTACTATTTATTCCACTGATAGGTCCTAAAAATTATGACTTGCACTGAAAGGGAAAACCAGGACTACTGTGTCCAGGTCACAAAGCAGGTTTAACTCATCAAAATATACAAGTCAAAGTTATTAAGTTAAATGCTAGATCTGTGAATCATAAATAAATTCTACATTGAAACTTGAGAAATAAATGCATAATGCCAAGTAATAATTTGCTTTTCTTTGTTTGAATAACAAATCCACAGTGATCTCCATGGTTATCAGTTAAATTTTATTTGGCTTGTTTGGACTTGCATGACAAAATCTGCCTGTGTGGTTATAGAATGCCTGTCAACAGCTATATTGCATCCTAATATTCTACTTATTATCTTCCAAGTATGCCTGACTTTGAAGATGCTATCATGGAAAGCAGAAAATATGTATTATTCAGAAAGAAAGATCACATGGTATGCCTCCTTACTTTTATCAATTTTAAAGAGCTAAAATCTACTAAAATTTAATGAACTGTGTACAAATCTAGTGTGATTCCTTTACTTCTTTGCCATCTATGTCTTTTTTCTCATTGGACAGCTCTGGCCCAAGAGTTTCATATCTATTTTAGAATTAACATTTTCTATGTTCTATTTTCTATGCTATATATATGTCATAAATACTTCATAAAGTACCTGGAATTTCATCAGCTCTCTCAACAACAGAAAAAAATACTTAATACAGAAAAAGAGCAGGGATGATGTCTAATTTCTAGAAGTAGTTAACTGAGGTCAAGGCAAAGGAACATAGTGTCTCGCTCCAATTTGTAGGAGGGAGGCAAGGTTCTTTGATATGTGTATACCTGGCATGAGATTAAGAAGCAACGGTTCAAATGTTGGTCCAACCAGTTTATTAAAGTTTTAGCCGTTTTAGGGAGATGGGGAAGGGAAGGTGGGCGATAGGAAAAGTAGGAAATATAAGCAAGGAGTCTGTAGAGAGCAAAAGAGATATAGTCACCACCGTGGGTCCAGCGAGGTACAACGTAGGTCCGTTGATCTCAGAAACTCGTCTGATCACCACAGGGGATGGGAGAAAGTCAGGAAGCTCCGCAGCAAGCTGGCCTTCCGAAGAGGTTTTCCCCTCAGGGAATCCTCCGTCAAAGGTGTCTTTGGGAGTTCGTCTCCAAAGTCCACAGTTTAGTGAGGGCCTTTTATCCCCCATTTCGGTGGGGTTGTTTTTTTCTTCTTCTTTGAAGTTTGAGGATTACAGCTCAGCATTTTTGGGAATGTATCTTGAACAAACACTGAACGTCTAAACAAGCATCTTCTGATGGCAAACACTCTTTGTAAAATGGTTTAAAACCAGCTTTTGTGACATTCCTGGTCCACAGATAAGCCAGAAAGGGTTGGTGGTGCCTCTGTTGCCAGACACAAGCATTATCGCCTTCTGCAGTGGTCAGCTCCTTAAAGCAGCACCCCTGAAAAAGACTGTCCTGTTTCTGCTTATCTTTGCAATCATAAGCAGAGATGGCACAATAACAACCACCACTCACCCTCCTAGATAGTTAGCAGTCGCCAGTCAGAGTCTGATCATCAGAAAGGCCTCACGAAGCAAGCTTTGAGATAACAAAAGAAAACCAGTTCTGTCTTTCACACATAGGCAAGCTGCAGATGTTTTGTTTGCGTTCTGTTGTTAAAAGGACTCCTCTTTCTAGAGTTGTCACTGTGGTGGATCGTATAACAAAAAACTCATATTTTGTTCAAGTTTCTTTAAGCTTTTCTTCAAGCTTGAAACTTTGCAGTCTAGTAGGATGTTGCAATAAAAACATTATCAACATGTCATCCTATTAACTGACAGTGAATCCTTAAAAGAGCTATGGTCTTCTGGGTAACCACTCATAATATAACTCTATGTACATCATAATGTTCTTTCCCCATGCCAATTGAAGATCGTTCTGAAAAAATATTGTGGATCATTAGAGAGGTGAGTTAATTGTAAGCAATTTTTTTCTTTTATTTATTTGATTTTATTATTTATTTATTTATTGTCTCCCATCCTCTCCACACATGAAACCCTAAATTCATCAGTCATATTCAATTTGGACTGATATTGTATAGAGTCAGTAAGAAATAGTATTGTTTTCAGAGAAACAACTATAATATTTTCGAGAATGTGTTTAAAATTATAATAAAAAGTATCAGCTTTTGGAAAATACTGGATATTGTAATATCATATCCAACCCTAAAGAAGACACTCAAGAAGACATGAGGCAGAAATGTCACACACTGTGCCTAAAATCTGTGGAAGCATTCAGTAAACATTATGAGCTGCATGTTTCAGCTGTATTATGTACTTATGATACTTTGACATGATATATACATCTACTTATCATGCAAAGGAGGACCAGCTGCTGCTTTTAAGAGTGAGGGCCCCTTTGAGAAACAGAAGGAGAAAGCACAAGCCTTGAGCGAAATGCCTAGAGGCATTATACCTTTGAAAGCAATTTCTTTAACTTTCAGCAGAATTATTGCTGTGGAGTTTCAGGTCAACATATTACCATAAGATGCCAGATCATAGAAAGTCTCTTTATACACAAGTCTCTCTACCACCTTCCTGCAGAGTGACAACTGTAAAACACAAACAAAATTGAATATGAATTGAAAACAAAAACAAAAACAAACAAAAAGCAACACAAAAGTTGCATTCAAGAATGATTGGACATAAAATACTGTCTTCATTCATACTTGCAATATATTTTGAGTTCAGTTCTATTAATCTGAGACTTACATGAACAACTATTGTCATTTATAATGCTAACATAACTAAGAGAATCCTATTTGTCATTCTTAGTGCCCTTGGCAAACATTTAAACAAACACACAAATTTGTTTTCATGACAGTCATAGGAAAACTAACAGAAAATTCACTATTTCAGTTCCTCCAAAATCCAAGCAAATACTTCAGCTGTTTATTTTCTACTTCAATTTCTCACCTCCTTCAGTTAGTTTATTGGCTTTAATCTACAAACTTTTTACAAACTATTTCACAACTATGTTAGATATTCAAGTTTTTCTTTCTTTCTTTCTTTTCTTCCTTCCTTTCTTCTTCTTTCTTTCTTTCTTTCTTTCTTTCTTTCTTTCTCTTTCTTTCTTTCTTTCTTTCTTTCTTCTTTCTTTCTTTATCTTTCTTTCTTTCTTTCTTTCTTTCTTTCTTCTTCTTTCTTTCTTTCTTTCCTTCCTTCTTCCTTCCTTCCTTCCTTCCTTCCTTCCTTCCTTCCTCCTTCCTTCCTTCCTTCCTTCCTTCCTTCTTCCTTCCTTCCTTCCTTCCTTCCTTCCTTCCTTCCTTCCTTCCTTCCTTCCTTCCTTCCTTCCTTCTTCCTTCCTTCCTTCCTTCCTTCCTTCCTTCCTTCTTCCTTCCTTCCATCCTTCCTTCCTTCCTTCCTTCCTTCCTCCTTCCTCCTTCCTTCCCTCCTTCCCTCCTTCCCTCCTTCCTCCTTCCTCCTTCCCTCCTTCCCTCCTTCCCTCTTCCCTCCTTTCCCTCCTTCCCTCCTTCCCTCCTTCCACCTCCCTCCTCTCCTTCCTCTTCCTCCTTCCTCCTTCCCTCCTTCCCTCCTTCCCTCCTTCCTCCTTCCTTCCTTCCTTCCTTCCTTCCTTTCCTTCCTTCCTTCCTTCCTTCCTTCCTTCCTTCCTTCCTTCCTTCCTTCCTTCCTTCTTCCTTCCTTCCTCCTTCCTTCCTTCCTTCCTTCCTTCCTTCCTTCCTTCCTTCCTTCCTTCCTTCCTTCCTTCCTTCCTTCCTTCCTTCCTTCCTTCCTTCCTTCCTTCCTTCCTA